>NC_051222.1:23125193-23202693 GCF_015220715.1 Pygocentrus nattereri
GCACGAAAGGAGGAGGAAGCTTCCGAAGAAGAAGAGCCTCCCAGTCCATGTTCTAAGAGAAAGGGTAGAGATAATACAATTTTAAAAATTCTCATACAGAAGCTATTCCTTGATTTGAGATGGATATACACATGGATATACATTTCCCAGTATACTCTGTAGTTTAAAGACTTTAAACCTGAACTAAGAGCTTTGTCGGGGAAAAACAAAATTAACTTAACATACACTATAAAAATAACATAATGCTTTGAAAACTACATTTTATTGATTAGTAGCTAAATTCTGAATGATGCAGTACATGAAATCAGAAAGAGCAGCTATTAGGCGTTGCGCTGAGAGAATATGAAGACAGAAATCTCTCATTCGTACCCTGAAGAATGGCTGCTTCTTGACCTCTTCAGCATCTTTCTCTCCTGAGCCCAGCCTCCGCTCCGGGTTCCTCCTTAAAAGCTGTAAAACCAACAAAAAACCCGAATGACACCTTTCATTATCAAATGTTACATTTCATCATGACACACAACGCCATTAATAACATTTTATCTTTGTCCCAAAAACGTTTCAGAAACAGCAACAATGTGTGTAAAAATACCTGTTTAATACAGTCACACGTGTGTTGGTTCATGGTTTGCTGTGTGAGCAGTTTTTGTGTGTGAGTGTTTGTGAAACTCACCCTTCTCATAATGGCGATAGCTTCAGATGACAGGAATCGTGGGTAACGGACTTCATCGTTTACTATACTGTCAAACACCTCCTCCTCATCATCCCCCGGGAATGGAGACTAGAGAGAGAGAAAGAGAGAAAGAAGGAGAGAGATAGAAATAAGACAAAGAGACAGAGAGAGAAGGAGGGAGAGGAATAGGAAGAGAGAGAGAGAGAAAGAGAAAGAAGGAGAGATAGAAATAAGACAGGCAGAGAAGGAGGGAGAGGAACAGGCAGAGAGAGAGAGCAAGAGAGAGAGAGAGAGAGAGAGAGAGAGAGAGAGAAAGAGAAAGAAGGAGAGAGATAGAAATAAGACAAAGAGACAGAGAGAGACAGAGAGAGAAGGAGGGAGAGGAATAGGAAGAGAGAAAGAGAATGAAGGAGAGAAATAAGAGACAGGGAGAGAAGGAAGGAGAGGAATAGGAAGAGAGAGAAAGAGAAAGAAGGAGAGAGACAGAAATAAGACAAAGGGACAGAGAGAGAAGGAGGGAGAGAAATGGGGGGAGAGAGAGAGGGGAAGAGAAAGAGAAAGAAGGAGAGAGATAAAAGTAAGACAAAGGGACAGAGAGAGAAGGAGGGAGAGGAATAGGGAGAGAGAGAGAGAGAGAGAGAGAGAGAGAGAGAGAGAGAGAGAGAGAGAGAGAGAAAGAGAAAGAAGGAGAGAGATAGAAATAAGACAAAGAGATAGGGAGAGAAGGAGGGAGAGGAACAGGAAGAGAGAAAGAGAGAGAGAGAAAGAGAAAGAAGGAGAGAGATAGAAATAAGACAAAGAGACAGGGAGAGAAGGAGGGAGAGGAACAGGAAGAGAGAGAGAGAGAGAGAGCAGACATACCAGAGAAAAATGATGAATAAGTGATAAACTTTTACCCTTCTATCTATAATGGGCTAGACACTTTGCTGTCTTTGTCACACTTCCTCAAGTGAGTATAAACACCCACATTTGCAACAGCAAACAACCATATTTTATGCACTTTGAGGAACTGGCTTAAGTGTGGACATCACAGGACTTTCTTAAAAAGAAAAAAAGAACAATGCAGCAAATGATAATTTGCTAATGGCTCATTTATGACATGGCATCAATTTAAGGTAACATTGAAACAACCAATCAAATTATCAAAATCAACTATCAAAAGTATACAATTGTCCAGACAACCTTTCTAATTAATGACTTCAGCTACTTTACGGTTGCTGACGTAGGCATTTATTAGCATTCAACTCCATAGAAAAACAGTGGCAATAGAATTTAATGCACTGCAGTTGCTGCACATGAGCCTAATATCACCATGTCCAACACCAAACACTGGCTAGAGGCCCCAGCACTGGGTTGTGCAGCAGAGGTGGAGCTCCATTCATAACCTTTCGGATGAGTGTCGAGTCTTTGTAGAAAAGTAGATACTGTTACTGCAGCAAAAAGAGAACAAACTCCCTTGTCTACAGACTGGTATTATATAATGCATGATTTCATATTTTTAATGTAAAATCTTTGGGGACTTCTACTACTTGTACTTTGGGAATTGTACCACGTTATCTCTCTCACCTCTCCAACCAGCATCTCATAGATCAGGACTCCGAGGCCCCACCAGTCTACTGCTCGTGTGTAAGACGTGTCTGTCAGAACTTCTGGAGCCAAAAATTCTGGAGTTCCACAAAACGTACTCGTCCGGTCCCCATACCCCATACCTAAAAGAGAGACTCTTTTTAACTTTTTACCCTACCTGAAAATGCCAGGTGTGCTTTACATTACATGTGAACATTTCATAATGATTGGATAGACAAAAATAGCCCAAAATTACTTATTATTTACTTATTAAATGCAGTTATATGAATGTACATTAAATTCAACCAAAGAAATTGATAGTTTTTACATTGTTAGTTTATGTAGTTGCTCTTATAACACACAATCCACTCAAAAGACAAAATCGTTGTTACTCCATAATCATTGATCAAAGTGTAATGACTTCTGTTGTTTGGATAAGTCACTGTGTACCAAGGGTGAGGTCAAATTACTTTAACCAATCATTATTGTAGCATGTTTTCCCCCTACCACCCCTGCCCATCACTGAGTGAAAACACCAGTCATCAACTCTGCTCCGAGCTGCACCTACAGGCTCAAATAAACACAGGTATATAATTGTCATACTGTCCCCTCTTCCTTTTGTGCCTTCTCTACTATCACTACTTCATTCTCTGCCTCCAATATGGGTGCCAGAAGTGTTGCAGGAGGCGAGTTGCCCATTACAATTAATTGCATATTAGAGTCTTGGTCTGTCTCCATGTTCGTTGTTGAATGCCCGATCTAATCTAATCCCAGTTGATAAATGCGTGTCCTGCCCAAAGTTATTTCCCGCCCAAATATTCTGTTTTCATTTCCTATCTCGTTCTGATTTCTGATTCACATTAACTTTACATTAACCATTTTTACATTAACATGAAGAAGCACGGTTTTGGTCAAACAGCAACAATATACATAAAAAACTACCTTCTTTACACAGTCCAAAGTCAGCTATTTTCACATATCCATCCGTGTCAAGCAGCAGATTGTCCAGCTTCAGGTCCCTGAGAAATACAATCAACATTAAAGTTACTGTACAACTACAACTATATATTACCTGTTCTATGAGAAAACAACAGGAGTATAGTGTGGACATGACACAATACAAACATGTTTGGAGGATAGGTATATTCTTACCGATATACAATCTTATGGTCATGTAAAAACTGAAGGCCTAGCACAACACAGGCAGCGTAGAACCTGTAAACAAACACAGATGCAATGAGATAACACACACACACACATCTTGCATGCCGACACACTTGCATAAACCCAACACAAACAACACAGGGCAAAACAAAAGATTCCACTGATAATGTGAAACCTTCAAAAGTGGTAAGGAAAATTCATTTCTTCTTTATAAATGAATGAATAAATAAAATCAAGAAAATTTGGCTAAAAGCTATGCTAGAGGGAGAGCACCTGACTGACAAAAGAACATTTGACCACTGACTAACAAATGCTCTACATACACAGCACGTGGCTCAGTAAAGACGTCAGCGTGGATGTGCATCATTAGGTCCCCGCCGGCTGTGTACTCCATTACAAAACACACATGCTCAGGCGTTTGGAAACACGCAAACAGATTCACCAGGAACGGGTGCTGAGAACTGTTGACGATCTCAAAGATCCGCTTCTCACACATCAGACTGAGAGAGAGAGAGAGAGAGAGAGAGAGAGAGAGAGAGAGAGAGAGAGAGAGAGAGAGAGAGCACATACACAACAATAAAGACACAAAAATAATAAGAAGTCAGAGATTCACATGAACTACTTAATCATTCCCTTCTTTCTGTCTATTTTTCACATCTGGGACATACACACACAACATGTAAACAAAAAAAGAAGCGTGTCTTAGTCAATATTCCTCTTATAAGATGAGCAATATTTGCGCAGCAGAATTTCCCATCAACCTGAAAGTAGCTGACCGTGTTACAGATAACATTCAATATCACAATATTTTCTGTATACATGTCATGGTAGCGGACAAGATTTCATTACATTTCAGTTTGCATTAAAAGAGTAACCCATTCTCCTTGAGTACTCCTACTCTATTTTTAAAAAAGTCTTATAAACAGAGCTGTTCTTTTTTGCTATTCATTTGGTTTTGTGCATTTTGTTTACTCACCTCTCCACTTCATCTCTGGCCACAATGTCTCCTTTCTTCAGTGCTTTGATAGCGTACATAGTGCCTGACTTCTTATACTCCGCCAGCAACACCTGAGAAAGACAAAACTGTTTTAGTGGCAAAAGAATGGACAGACATCAAACACACACAGAAACAGAAGGACAGAAATAAAAAGTACAGGACAAAGCTTGCCTTGCCAAAATGGCCTCTACCGAGCACAGCGATCAATCTGAAGTCCTGCAGCCCCAATGGTGTCTTTTTCTGTTTACTATAGGTCAACACACACATACACAACATGTATGAGTTAATGAGTACACCCCTAAAATCCTCATTTAAAATACAAAAAAATGATGTTACATAACAAATTATTAAACATTTTTATGTATTAGTTATGCCCAAGACACTACTACAAATGGCATAGGAGCATCCCTAAACCTCAGCACCCACTATCCTGAATGATGTCTCCATATTACAGAATGAGTAGATGAGATGAGACTGAGCAGAAACAAAGATTCTGTCTCTGTCACCTGTTCCAGTTCACTCACTTTATCCTCTAAACGTGCCCCAGTGCATCGCCAGTGATCCAGAATTGCTGGTGGTTTAGGCTTGTCTCTAGACTAATGTTAGCCTCTGAATTAAATAAATTGAAAGTAACTTAAGCTAACAGCAGGCATACACAAAAACATAAGATTTTACCAGTCAGATTTGAGTCTTTATGCTAGCTTTCAGTGCTAACGAGACACTGAAGTAAAAGTACCTTAAATTAACAGCTCCACACAAAAACAATGCTACATGCTGCTACAACAACATGTACACCATATTTGACAGTGTATGAAATATAAATTTGACATCGTCATGATTTTAAATGCCAATATCATTTATTTTAGCTAACAGCTTCCTGCACTAAACATTTCAAGCAAGCTAAGTAGCCATCAAGAGCAGGCATGTTCTGTATCTGAAGGCAAGTTTCCTGCCTTCCTTTGCATACATACTGAGAAAGTTATGTTTTCAATGGAAAAATATGAACTCTGCACTATGGTAATACATTTGGTATAAATATCAGTCTATATAATCATCATAAGCCATCCAAGGGGAGTTAACCATAAAAAAAACACATCTATAAATGCATTAGGTTTTAACAAACAGGGCATAATACAGCAGTGAAATATAAAAGTGAGTGTGAGTACCCGCTGAGTGAGTGTGTTCTGCTGTTTCGCTGAGGTGTAGAAGGTTCTTGAGGAGGGCAAGGCTCAGTGGCAGGCTGCCTCTCCTGAAAACAAGTGAGGAAGGAGAAGAAAGAAATGAACGATGAGAGACGGTACGGGACACAAAACCAATTAGATGAGGTATAAAAAGAACATAATCACAAAATGACACTGACTGCACATCAACTACGTTTACATGCATACGAATGGATCGCAGACTGCTAGTCTAACTAATATATGAACATGTAAACAAACAGTCTGAATGTCCTTAGACTGATTAAAACATGTAGTCCAGGCTGATCCTGGCCAAATAACTGGAGACAGATTTGGACGAGTAAACACTCAGAATACGCGCAGTGTTTTGTTAGTCTCGGACATCATGAGAGATTTACATTTAAAGAAAAAATGGTAAGACGGAAAAAGCATTTTGTTCAGTGAAAACAGAAACAAACAATTTATGCAGAATTAGTCGATCTAAGTTTCTTTCTGTAGGTCTGTACTGGAGCTACAAGGCTAATGTAGCTAACATACACCAATTACCAGTATATTAAACAGCCACATCTTTAACATTAAAATCATGAGCAATAACAGCAATTTAGCCAGTTTTGGTTTTCTTTTCTGTGGAATTCATAGTAATTACTTAATGAAAAATCTGAAATTTAATTTGACAGTATTTTTATGCTAATCTGTTTCCCAACAGCATTCTAGGTTTATGATAATCTTAACTGGCAGAGACAGCACGTTCAGTGTGATGCTTGCTCTTTTTGTGTCATTTTTTTCTGTCATTTTTGTGCCCAGATGTTTTTGGGAAATCCAGCTCTGACAATTTGCTCGCATAAATGAGCATGCTCCCGCTCCCACTCCTGTAAATTTGACCTTTTGACAAATGTCACTTTAAGTGCTTTTATACAGATTATATAGATTCTCTCTCACTGGAGTGTGTGCATCTGTAACGTCTCTCCTGAGGTCCACTCTCACGGGAGAGTCACAGTCCAGACTCAGCTTCTCCACAGAGATCTCCCTAAAACACACACAAAACATACAAACCCATCCATCCATACACACATGCACAGGAAAGCAAAAAGAAATGAGGCCAACATGCTGAAGCAATATATTGCACTCTGAGTGTTATTTTAAGCCCTCATTGGATTAGATATGAGTGAGGATGTTACCCAGACTGTATTGTGTGAGCTGAACTCGGACTGTAGGTTCCTGTGTTGTTAACTGTTGGAATAGCGTTTCTTAAAAGCCGCACCCAGGTGCCAATGTCCACGTTCATCTGACGAGCACGCAGGAACGCTTTACCTGAGGACATACACAACACCAGTAAGCTAATACTGATCCACTGAAATCAACATTCTTGGACAAAACTGATTTAAGGCAACATGGAACAAAAATCAATACCACAACCAAAGGACTGATATTTAAAACAGACTTCTTTTGCACCATTTTGCCTAAATAATAGTAATTATGATATACATTATACATATTATATTCAATTCTATATTTTTTATAATATGAATTACTTACAAGGCAAATTAGCAAAGGTTAACAACCAGGTAATGAGTGGAAAAAACGTATCTGTATAAAATATCCAGGCTTTCATCCAGTCTTATCATCACTGACATGATTTAGTAGTACAGTCCTATGCAAACATTTGAACACCCTGATCAAATGACATGTTTTGTTGATTTTCTAAGTGAAAAGAAAAGAAAAAAAAAAAATAACAGCCGCCCCCCCCCATATATGCTCCATTCAGCAAATAAAGTGTGTGCATTAAAATGTGTAGCAGTGTGCTCTCTGAAGAGGATGTTTTAAATTAAGAAATGTTTTTATTTTTGAAAATAGAAAAGAAATGACTATGCATTTGACTTATTCTCACTATTTTCAGAACAAAATGTTGATGTTCAATCCAATTTGCTGCATTCTTAGACTCCACCTCAGCACTCTGCCCACTAGAGGGCGTAAAGTAAATTGTTTCTAGATTTTGAAACCTTGTCTGTCAACCAGTACAGTCTAAAATCCAGCCTTCTGTCTCATGAACTTTTGTTCTATTTTATTTATCCACTTCATCTATTCTTTTAGGCATTTATCCATCTAGCCATGTGTCTATGCTCCTAATTAGAGCTGAGTAATGAACTTCTTTACTGACAGAATTACTTCAATATTACAGTCATTTAAGGCCAATTTTCAATACATTTACATTTACAGCATTTAGCAGACGCTCTTATCCAGAGCGACTTACAAGAATTGCTTTGTCAATCTAGAGAAAGTATCTTTGCTAGTTACCAATAGCTTAGAGAAAAAGACAGACCTGAGCTCAGATACTGCTAGAAACAAAATGTCACTGCAGACACCAAGAGAAAAAGAAACAGAGTTGAACACGGAACTCTGTGCCATTCAATGCAATACAATAACAATAAGATACAATACAATACCCAAGCAGTCAGTATTATCAGCCTGAGTAAACCAATAAGCACACTTTTTCCAAAATCTCAACTGCTGATTGGCTGTAAGGTGTTCATTTCAGCACTTATTTAATTCTGTGCAGAGCTCTTTTGATTAGTATTGCAAACTGATGCAATAAATTTCTTTTAATTCATTGTTTTGTAGGTATTGAAAAAAAAAATATTGTTCTAGTGTTAGCATCAAATGTCAATGTATCTGTACTGACATCCATACTGAAATGTTTTGAATAATACCCAGCCCTACTCTTAGTCACTATTTTTCAGTCTACTACTGTCTTCCAAGTACCTTTCTTTTCAAGCTTTTCTTCCTTATCATGGACTTCTGTACATCATACTACTTGAACAAAAGACGTGTTCAAGCTGGATTAGTTTTACCGAGGAAATCCATTATTTTAACCCAGTACGAATCTGCTATATTTGTAGCTTTTACAAGTTTGCTAAATAAAAACTACGGAGTGAATTACCTTCAGTAATTCATCAAACCCTGAGCCGCCATAGTAACAACAGTCTTGTTCAAATCACTGTCAACATCACAGTAATATATTTAACAAATCCAGGTAACAGTCATCAATGTTTCTGCTTTTTGGTGACAGAGATGAGGATAACTGCTAAAATGAGGTTAGCACTGTTTCTTTATCTGCAAAACAAGACTAGTGTAATCTAAAACATTCTGGTGACTAATGAGAATTAGAATCACAAAAGTTACCTCTCACAACACTGATGTAGTTAAAAATTTTACTAACTTAAAGCTATTCTATCTGGTATTCACTGGAAGTTGCTGTTTGTTCTTGTTTTTTTTTGTATGAGTTTAAATCTAATATTATTGAAATGAAAGTCTGGGCTATAATGTTTTGAACCAGGCTCTCTGAAGGTGCTTTAGAGAAATTACAGATACTTTATCCATATCCAAACAGCCAGTCAAACCCATAACGTATTACATTGCCAGACCACCTCTGGTAAAAACAAATCCAGATTAAACAGTCTACATGCATACATTCAGAGAATGCAGTGAAGACTGGAGCGTGTGACTGTCAGCACATCATTACATTCAGTCCGAAATGGGGCAGTCGTGGGCTTGAGTTAGGGATCTGGCCCTGTGACCGGAAGGTTCCCGGTTTGATCCCCAGTGCCGACAGTCCATGACTGAGGTGTCCTTGAGCAAGACACCTAACCCCCAACTGCTCCCCGGGCGCTGTGGATAGGGCTGCCCACAGCTCCGGGCAAGTGTGCTCACTGCCCCCTAGTGTGTGTTTTCACTAGTGTGTGGGTTAAATGCAGAGGTGGAATTTACTTACACTTACTTAAATGATGTGAAAAATGTGGTGTAGGTGTATATGAGTATGCAGTGTGAATCTGCAGGTCAAGTGTGAATCTGCAGGTCTGTTGCTGCAGCATTACCCTGCTGTTTAGAGAAGACTTTCTTCTGTCTTTTAAGGCGTGGAACCCTCTCGATAACAGGGTTAAAGAACGTTACCTAAAACACAAAAACACCCTGATAAACTGCCACAAAAACTTACACAAGAGAAATGAATTGAGAGAAATGAAGAAGTGATTCTATGAATGTGTATGTGTACATATGTAATGTAGGACATTATTATTACATAGTAAATGATCACTAGTTTATTACTACATAGATATTAACGTCTATATAATTCATATGGAGAAAATGTGACCCCACATCCTGACAAGGTATAAAAACAAATGTCTGTGTGTGTTTGTGTGCATACCTCAGCCAGCAGCAGGCCCTGTGGTTCTAACTCCAGCTGAACTCGGTGTTTCTGATTGTCTAGAAAGTCCTCCAGCTTCAGAAACTTCAGTGCACACAGAGAGCGGTAATCTCTCCAGTACACTGCAATCTCCATCTCTCTGCTCTACACACACACACACACACACACACACGAAGAGAACATTTTCAAAACTATCTGATGCTGCCAGTGCATGTAAAGATATTAACAGAAATTGAATGAGAATGTCAAACTATCTACATAAGAGAGATAAAGAAAATTTCTTATGAAAATATCACTCAGCTAAGACTGGTGTGAAATGAGTCAGACACAAAAGAGTTGAGCCATTGGTGAGACAAATATAAAAACTCCAAAGACCAAAGTTTCTCAGAAGCTGAATTTCAGAAACAGGGGCGAATTGCCGAAGGCTCACCCTCTCCAGCTCTATAGTGAACGTCTGATCCCAGGCCTGTTCTCCTACAGTCCTCCATGCCGTCTGGCCCACCACAGAGTTATCCAGCTTCAGCACTGCACTCACCTCCGCTGTACCAGAAGTGTTAATGGAATCTGTTAATACTCAGCTGAAACAAGCTAGTATTTCACAAAGAGGCCAGATAACTTCAAACTTTTACAATTTACCTATAAATACCCATATTTATATAGAAATTCAGCTTTGTGACATTATAAAAAAAAGCTTTTCTAAATGTCATATAAAGACTACTCACTGCTAATGTGGCTGTAAGATTTAGGTAAAAACAGTTGGTCTTAGATCAGTATAAAAGGCCAACCAAAGGCCGTAAGATTTATAAACGTAACATATTCAACATAGTGGATTAGACAAACAACATAAGAGCCACTATAAAAGCATCTGAAGGAAATGAAGCAGGCAAGCATACAGCAGAAGTTTGTGCAGCCATCTGCTGTACGTTAAAATTGTCAAACAAAGCAAGCTAATGGTTTTTTCCTCAGTTACAGCAGCCACATTTATTCATTCTTTCATTCATTCAGTCAGTCATTCATTAATTTAACAAGCAAGCCTGGAAAATATTCAGCTTGCCTAGCCTAAATATAATCAATTATTAGCCCAGTCAAAATAATTACCTAATCACCTGATTGCAATACTTTAAGCTGACTGACATAACTTTCCAGTTTGTTTTTAACATTCATATATTTTCATTCCCCTAAAATGAACGTTTGTGTTGGGTGCATTTTCATCTGTTGCACTGAAGCAAATGCCTGTAAATTAAATAAAGCGGAAAACGGCCAACACATGCCATGGATTTCACAAACAACAAAAATATGACTTCTGATTTTGTCCTCTAACACCTTTAGAGAGCAGCAGTTAGTAATGTTAAGGCTGTATTTGTCCTCAGTCGAGAGCTACTAAATAAGCTAGGAAGTATAACAGGTAATCAGCTAATTTAGCCACTTATGTACTTCAATAACTGCATAAAATGAAAAAAGGAATGAAATGTTTAATTGCAATTACTTATATGGCAATTGATCAGAAGATAAAATTTCATGATTGTGACAGCTATGTCAATTGCATGCATAGATTTTTTTAAATCCAGTTTCTGGATTAATCTTTGTAGCTATTACTGTGGCTAAACACAACTCTGGCCACTTCTGAGGAAGATATAAAATGCCCTCACAAAGTCATACATTTATTTCTCTATTGTGGGGTCACTGTGGGGACATTTAATTCCCACAAAAAGAGTAAAAGACAGAGCAAACACACACACACACACACACACACACACACACAGAGAGTTTCGGTGCAGTAACTCACAGGACAGTTCATCTGTTTTGAGCGTGTTCTTGCCGCTCACGCTGCCGCTGCGGCTGTAAAGACCCTTCCCGCTGCGCATAAACGAGCGACCCTCACCCGGACTATAGCAAGGCAATACCACCGGGCTGCCACGGCAACGACCCGGAACCACCTCCATCACGCCCACACAGCCCAGAATTGTCACCTGCAGCGTGCCTGAAACACACACACAAATAAAAGTTTAAAAGTAATTTATTATAAATTATTGTAGTCTTATTATATCAAAGCTGTCGGAACCAATACAAAACCTTGCACGTTCATCAAGACATTTTCAGCACAAAGTGAAGTGCAGCTTGTGTTTACAAATTACATAAAATAACAAAAAAAGTGAGAAAAATGGAGATACAAGGTTTTGTCTTTACAGCAACAAAATATCATTTTACATTTAAATACATTATACATATCAAGCTTTCTTTCCCATGTACAGCAAATATTATTTAAAATGTCAATTGTAACAAAGTCAAAACAAATTAAATTCTGCAGATCAATAAATGAAGGCAAATAAGATTTACAATAGGCTCAGCATTCAAAGTTTCATTACACTTGATTGAATGCATCATATCGTCAGTGCCCAAAAAAAAAAAAAAACATGTATCGACTAAATTTTAAAGACATCTTGATGTAAAGGTATATGCTGAAATCGTTCAATCTTGATTGTAAGCCAGAAGCAATGTTTTCATTCAGTTTCATTCAGAACTGTAAAGTTGCAGAATGTTGAACTATAATATCATTCTAACTAACGTGTACCTCATTAAAAGTCCTCGTAATGTGAAATTACTATTGTAAGAAGGTCAACATTTCTGGGTGTAGTAATTTGATCTTGTTTCACAGATTTATTGCCCTTAGTATTATTCTAAGATGTGGAAAATGGTAAGAATAAAGAAAACCCTGTGTGGTTACCAGTGAGCGGTGATGGTTTGGAGAGAGTGCTGTACTTGTTGTGCATGTAGGGGGCGCCATGTCTGGAGCTGAAAGCGGGTGAGGAGGCCAGAACCAGCTCCTCTTTAATTAAACACGCTTTAGGGTGATCCTCAGGCAACTCAGCCAGACGCTGGTCTAAAGAATCCCTCAACAAATCCAGCCTCTGTGAGGATTCACTCAGACGACACTGAGCCTGCAGAGAGAGGGGGAGAAAGAAAGAGAGAGAGGGTATAATTAGTATTATGTGTATTCAATCTCTAAAAAGTATGAACAAGAACAGAAAAAAAGAAAGAAACAAATAAAGGAAAAAATGATATCAAATGTAACAACTTTTAGGTTCAATGCCAAATGATTTTTGTTTAAAAAACAAACAAACAACAACACAATCACAACCCTTACAAGTTATAAGCCACTTAAAACATACAACAGTATATGCCTTACACTCATCTCCACCCACATTACTCTGATAGGATGTACCCACATGCCTAAACTAAATGAGGGACCCTTAGAAGAGCACTGGAGGATGTATTGGTGATACATTTTTTAATTTCAATCATACATTTTCCTCCTTCAACACTGTATTGAAATCACTACAGCCTTAGTAGAATTAAAAAAGGAAGAAAAAACAGGAAAATAACACCTGGTCAGATGGTACTAGCTAAAGGTGTGAGTGTCTGATTTCACCTCTGACATGGCCTTCTTGTCCTGCACTTTACTGGCTCCCAGTAGCCTCAGTACATTCTTGGCTCCCTCAGCCACAGCATGCTCCACTCGGTAATGATGCCTCAACTCCTCAATCCTCAGCTCCATTCCACACGGGTCAGGCTTACCTGAACACACACACACACAACCACACACACACAGAGTGGTTGAAAATTACTCTATTTTACATATAAAAATGTTTCACACCTGCTCTTTCGACGTTTCGTCTGAAATAAAGAGCATTAGCAAGGTCAAGTACCGATAATGGATGACCAACTCTGGATAACAAACTTCACTCCCCCTCATTCCAGAGGTACTGGATGGAGCTCCATCACTCCACTCCATGCTGGGAAGAGGGTGGGGGTTTTATACCCCAATAGCAATGCTGGACATTGGGCACGAAGACCTTCAAAGTAGCTGACTAACAGAGTTACTAATTAGAACTATCAACTAATCAATTAATTAGGTCAGTTTACATTACATTACATTACGTCAGCTTTTTTTTTAAAACTGCAACATGTATTAGAATTAAAGTCAGAGAATTAATACTAAGCTTTTAAAATAATCAAGGTGTAATATATACAGTATGTTCCTAACACAAGCTGCAAAAGAAACCAGATGCTATTTTGCGTTGTCTCTTCTTTTTAACAAAATGAAAAAAAAAAAAAAATTTAAATGTCAAAATGACAAACAGCCATAGCCAGAAATGTCTCAATGCTGCGTGTGTAAACAGAAAGCCCAGCGACGGATTAATACTAGCCTTAAATATCAGTGGGCATAGAGGAATCAAGAGGATTCTTGTAATGTTCTGCTATGTAAACACAGAAAGCACAGCAGGTACTGAGAAGAAAGTGTTTGAAATACTTTCACCCAGAACTTCTACTAAGAAACGGTCTGCAGACAATATTTACTGTAAACGTCTACAGTCTAATCACAGTGCAGAGACAGAGAGAGAGAGAGAAGGATAGAGGGAGAGAGGGAGAAAGGGAGAGAGAAACGGAGAGACAGAGTAAGAGAATGCAAAGAGAAAATGGAGAGAGAGAAAGAGAAGGCGAAAGAAAATCGAAAGAGAATGGGGAGAGAGAAAGAAAGAGAGGAAGGGAGAGACACAGAGAGAGATGGAGAGAGAGGGAGAAAGAGAAAAGAAGGAAGTAAAAAAGAATTAGGAAAGGGAGAGAGGATAAGGGAGAAAGTGTGTGTGAGTGACCGAGGGAGAGAGGAGAGAGAGAAAGAGAAAAGGGACAGAGAAAAGAGAGAGAGACAGGGAGAGAAAAAGGAGATAGTGAGGGAGAGAGAGAGAGAGAGAGAGAGAGAGAGAGAAATAAAAGAAGAGAGAAAGATAAAAGGAACATGGAAACAAGGAGAGAAAGAGAAAGTAGAAAAGTGGGAGAGAGGAAATAGTGAAGAAAAAACAGAGAGAGCAAGAGAGAGCGAGCGAGAGCGAGCGAGAGAGAGCGAGAGAGAGAGAGAGAACCAACAAGAGAGAAAAACAGAGAGAATGTAAATGTGAGACGTTCAAAGTAAAAAGCAAAATGGCAAAAGAGAGGAAAAAAGAAAGGATGAGAGCGAGGGGAAAAAAGGGATGAAAAGGAGAGGCTGGATGAGAAGAGATGCTTTCATGTCCTAATAAGGCATCAGACAGCGAGTACCTTGAGGGAAGTGTGTTTGTGTCTCGACAGAGAGAGAGAGAGAGAGAGAGAGAGAGAGAGAGAGAGAGAGAGAGTGTGAGAGTGTGTGTGTGTGTGTGTGTGTGTGTGTGTGTGTGTGTGTGTGTGTGTGTGTGTGCGCGTGTGCGCGCCCGCATGTGCTGATGTAATAATATTTGTGTATGTGTTTGACTGCAGGCAGCGGCAGCGTCCCTGTTCTGTGTCAGGGCTGTAATGGAGTAAAGTGCGTTTAACAACATTACAGACACAAACAGGCTTTTAATACTGAACCACCGTCTCCAGACTACACACATTCAACAGCTAATTCCTAATGACCTGCACTGAGTCTGTGAGCGGTGTGGGTGACGTTTCCTGTATACAGTGATGAAAAATTACACATAACCTTTACAAATCACAGTTCATCGATACTGATAACCAGAACTGATCATTTAACACTGTAATTGTTGATCAACAACCGATTCTTACACATTTTTGCATTTTAACTGAAGCACACAAACAATGACTCATGTGGGAAGTACAACGAGCACAGCTCTAAAGATGCTAGCTGTTAATCTACAACCTACATCACTGCAATAACAAACTTTCAAATGACTAGAATAGTGATGCAAAAAGTTTTCTGTGCTTTCCCCTCGCTGTACCTTGCCTCAATATTTGTTGCAAACTGCAAGAATGTTGTCTTCCGGTGAAACAGTGAAAAACGTCCACACTGCTGACACTGTCACTCTGCAGCATCAGAGGGTGATTCAAGTCTAGTTTATTTATATATCACTTTTAAAACAGACATTGTCACAAAGCAAAAAAAAAATCTGGGTCTGAGCCCCCATGAGCAAGCCAAAGAGAGGAAGAAACCTGGACAGGAACCAAGACTCAAAAGGGGAACCCATCCCCCTCTGTTCAACACTGTAAGGCAAGTTATCGGGTATAATTCTTTGGATATTTCCAGAATTAATACAGATAATAATATTTTATTTGAAATATTAATCAACCAATATACTAATCACTGATGTACGGAACAGAACAGAATAAAAAGACCATTTCTGGAAATCCGTCTTTGACTAAACCAGGTTGCACAAAATATAATAAATAAACAAATAAAAAATGACAAACACACCTTAGAACACCAGCCAGCTTCGAATACCCCAGCCATCAGAATAATTACAGTAAAGCCTTATCAAATTACATGAAATCAGTAAAGTAGCTCAAAAGTTCATGATAAAAAATTCAGAAACGAAATAAAATCATTTTAAAAAATAAAAACCCTTACAATAGTGCAGAAAAAATATCCTTGAAAATACAGTGAGGAAGAAAGAGCAGCTTGCATTTATAGTTGTCTATGAAAGTTTGAACTGGATGCTGCCCACAGGATCCTGTTGGCTGAATATTTTTGGTTGGGGGACTATTCGCAGTCCAGCAGTGACACTGAGGTGTTTTAAAATTCTGTCTGGATCTGTCTGATCCACTCAGACCAGCGCAACACACACTAATACACCACCACCAACACATCAGCGTTACTGCAGTGCTGAGAATGATCCACCACCCAAATAGTACCTGCTCTGTGAGGGTCCATGGGGGTCCTGACCACTGAAGATCAGGGTATAAGGGGGCTAACAAAGCATCAGAGAAACAGATGGACTACAGTCTGTAATTGTAGAACTACAAACTGCACCTATATACTAAGTGGAGCTGATAAAATGGACAATAAGCACAGTAACAGGTGGTCATAATGCTTGATCGGTTTATGGTTGAACTATTCTGTTACATTTATGGTTAAGGTTAGATTTTTTTTAATAAGCATTGTAATAACTTTCCATTATAAGTAAGTGAACATGAGCACGTTTCCAAGGTCTCATTGTCAAGGACATGAGTGAGAAGGCAGAGATAGTATCTGTTCATACTCTAGCTGATGTTAGCTTGGTCTAGAAACCGTACAAAAATATTTATCTGACCAATTGCTGCCACATCATCCAGTAATGTGAAAAGACCAGTCGTAAGGAGTAGACAGTAAGCCTAAACTAGCATCCAAGGTTGTATTCAGTGCTTCTTATAAGGCGGCCACTGTTACTCATCCACACAAAAACCTACCGATTTGTCTTGGCTATTTCTGAATAATCAAACATTTCAAATGTGTTCTTCCGCGCGCTCTGTGTTCTGTCTGATTTTTTGTGCAACACCCGTGCTGGCATCTAAAAAATTAGCCTACATCCTTACGTTACTGTCAAGCATTTATTCAATTCTGCAGTATTGTTTTCTTTCCGTCAATTAACTCTCAGCGATACGCGAATATCAAAATTAATCTGCAGCTGTACAGCAGCACATCGCCAAGCAGCTAAACTAGCAGTTTACATGGCTACCACAGAAACAGTATGTGAGAATCAGCTTAATAGAAATGCTAGAAAGCATCCACATTTGGAACGCTGGCTTCTATGCCAACTTAAGCCAACCATTCATTTACCACATTAAAGAATGCAATCCTGTCTGTGGTTGTTATTCACTTAATACAGTAAACATATCATTTTGTCTACTACTTATTTTTATAAGAGGTGTTGGACGTTTATCTTAACACATTTTAACTTTAACTAAAAATGTTCTGCTCTTCTAAATAAAAATAAAAATTTAAATAAAAACTGATTTTTAATTTAATGAATATTCAAATGTATTTATTATAACAATCCTAATGAGTGTATGACTTTGCATCTAGTCCCAAGTCATGTTAGGTCAACGAGCCGCACACACACCCAATCCACTGCTTACCCTTCTGATCAATAAAGTGACTGTACTATCAATCCAATAATGCAGTGCGGTTCAAAACACATACACACACTTCCCTCTGTACATACAGAGATCTAGCTACTCATCGATCTGTTTACTATCATCATCAATCAAAAGCACTGCATCTTCATAGCAATACCACAATGTGATACAAGGAGCTACCAGAGGCCACACAAAGAATGAAAACAGGCAACAGGCAAGCTCACCCTGCGTGTCCTCGTTGTGTTCATAGGCCTGCGCCGCTTTACGGATCTGCATGCGGATGATGTCGATCTTAGTTTTGCTGTCCTGAAGCATCTGCTGGGCCGTCTGTAGCATCTTCTTATCCTGAGACACACAAACACACAATCAAGAGTTAAGCATATGAGAGGCAGAACACGTTCAGTTCTGTTAGTTTTCATGATGTATATATTTCAAACAAGGTACTGCTAACATCAACTGTAATTTAAGTTGGCTAATGTCCAACAAGATAACCAATAAGCAGTCATGTGGCACTGTAAAGATTTAATATTGCGATAACTACCTTACTTTTTCTCACAGTTTACAATATTATCACAAAGTGATTTGAAAGTAAAATGTTTTCTATTCGTGCTTGATATAGGACTTCAGCTGCTCAACAGTTTGGAGCATCCTTTGTGGTATTTTTTATTTCACAATGAGCCGAATGTTTTCACTGAGTAAAAGGTCTGGACTGTAGGCAATCCAGTTTAGCACCCTGGCTCTTTCACTACAGAGCCATGCTGTTGTAATATGCACAGAATGTGGTTTGTTGATGTGTTGCTGAAATAATCAAGGCCTTTCCTGAAAAAGACGGATCTGGATGGTAGTGTATGCTGCTCCTGAGACTGTATATATATTATTTGGCATTAATATTGCCTTCACAGATGTGTCATCTATGCCATGTGCACTATACCAACATGGATGCTGGCTTTTGGACTGTATGCTTATAACAAGGCAGATGGTCCGCCTCTCCTCTTTAGCCCAGAGGATGCAGCATCCATGATTTTGATTGGTTGGACCACAGACTTTTCCATTTCGCCTCAGACTATTTTAAATGAGCTCAGTCCCAGAGAAGACGGCAGCATTTTTTGATCTGATCTGGTTTGTATATGGTTACTTCTTTGCATCGCAGGGTTTGAACCTCCGTTGTGCCCATTTTTGATGTAGTGCTGTCTGAGGGCCCGTAGATCACAGCCATCCAATATTGGTTTTGGGCCTTGTCCTTGCATATAGAGTTTTCTCAGATTCTCTGAATCTTTTAATGATAATATAGCGCAGATGACAAAATCCCCAAGTTCTTTGCTATTTTATATTGAAAAATGCTATTCTTGAATAGTTGCACTATTTGCCTGCACAATGTTTCACAGAGAGGTGACTCCCTCCCCATCTTTACTTCTGAAAGACTCAGCCTCTCTGGGATGTTCTTTTTATACCCAATCACATTACTTACCTGTTGCCAATTGATCTAATTAGTTGTGAGATGTTCTACCAGATTGTTTTTGCCCCTGTCCCAGCTTTTTTTAAATGTGTTGCTGGCATCAAATTCAAAATGGGTACACATTTTTCAAAACACAATGAAATTTCTCAGTTTCAACATTTAATATGTTGCCTTTGTACTATTTTCAACTAAAGATTGAGTTTAAATTATTTGCACATTATTGCTTTCTATTTTTATTTACCTTTTGCACAGTGTTGAGGTTGTATTACAAATGATTGAACTTCGCCACATGAACATTTTTTCTTTAAAAATGGTCTTTATGGAGCGGAAATATGACTATGCAAGCTAACACTGGTGCACACTGGACTGATATTGGTTGTTAGCTTACTTTAGCATATATGTAGCATTATTAATATTTTTACTGCTAAATGACCTCAGAGCTCAGAGGATCCAGTGCTGCTCTGGAGGGAAATGTACACAAAATATATCAACTTTGGGGCAGTTTAGTTCATCACAGGACATTGTGACGATTTTTGAAAACGGCCTTAATTTTTCTCATAAAGGAAACCAACGCAGACCTGAAGTTCCTGATAGGGACATTCTGATTCTGGATGTCAGACCAATGTGCCATTATTGTATTATTGTAGATCATTCTCAAATTTAAACAATTAGCACTGAGATGGAATTATCTAATAGATATCTGAGGTGACATATAAACAATCATCTTTTATTCATCCACAGAAGAGCGGTAGGATGGCAATTTATTCAAGTGATAAATAAGTTTAGTCGCTGATTTGAACAATAATACCTGAAATAATTTTTACACAAGCTACATTTTTAGTTTTACTTTTTTTTCCCCTCAATATGTTAAATTCAGCAAATAAACAGTAATCATGCATTAAATGTGCAAAAGTGTGTTCTCTGTAGAGGACCCTTTAACTTAGGGGGAGGGGGGGAAAACGTTTAATTTGAACTACGTTTTCAGGTTGCAGTCAAAATCTTGCCATGTTAGTGTTTGAAAATCAGGAAATGGACTGTGTTTGCTTACCTTTGTAGAGCCATTGGCATAGATTGGGATCATGTTTTCGGCCCCTTGCTTGACTTTGAGCTCAATGTTGAGCTGTCTCTCCAGGGCTGCAATGCGTTCCTGATGAGCAGATGCTCGACTCTCTGCCCCTGGAGACTGGGGTACATCATCTGCAGGGCAAAAGTCAAAGTTAGGTTCTGTTACCTTGAAGTAGTATACTGTAGGAAAATCAAATGTGTACAGTTTATACCCCTTATCCCAAATGCACTCAGTCAGCCAAGACATGTTTTGTGCCTAAAGCTTGTTTCTTTAGCTTTGCACTGGAGCTACAAGGCTAACGTTGCAAAAGTGAAATAGAAGCTAAGCACTGTGCAAACTGCATGCCTAAATCATCAGGTACTTGGCTTCTACAGAGTCATGAAGTAATCTATGCTACTACTGCTACCAATGCTCCCACTACATTACACAATGTACTCAATTTTTATAGACGTTAGCATGTCATACAAATTATTTTTTTGCCAAGCAAAAGCTGTTCTTTGTGCTGATATGAATTTTTTTATGATTTAAGATTTGATTGAGTAGGACTGTAAATCAGCTGTTGGTAAATGTCCATTATGATTTACAGATTTGTTCACTGCATAATTCTTACTACAGTATGGGGACATTGAAACACAGTGTAGAGTAAAATTTCTGTCATTCATTATTGATCTCTTACCAGACAAAACATATGTGTTCTCCCCTTTAAATATTTATGTGAACCAGAAAGACATCCAGCTGTGAACAAATCGACAATGATATACACTAAAACTGCTGGGAGAACATGATCCTCCCAAACGGATGTTTAGCCTCAACTCAAGGCTGCTAGATTTAGCTTGTTTCAACACAGAAAATGGCTCAGGCTTTAGGAAAAAATGACTCAGAACAAACTGTCACATTTCGCCATTCTGACATAGCTAAACATAGTCAGTCATGATAATGCAAATTCCTACAATTACGTGACACAATGACCCAGACACCCAGTTCCCGAACAAACTCAATTTCAAGCGATGCCCTAATCTATCAACAGTTTCCTCACACACCTCCTAATTACTGAATTAAGGTGCTTCAGCCACATTTACTGCTAACAGTATAAACTCAAGCACATAGCCATTAAATCTCCATAGGCAAATACAGGCAGTAGAACAGGTCATACTGAAGAGCTCAGTGATTGAAAGTGTGGCACTGTCATAGGGTGCCACCACTGCCACAGGTCATTTCATGAAATTTCTGCCCTGTGAGATCTGCCCCAGGCAAGCATCCAGGAGCAACAACAGCTTAAATCACGAAGCAGTACACCATGCAAACTCACAGAGCGAAGCCACCAAGTGCTGAAGCAACGTAGCGTGTAAAAATCACTTGCAACACAAAGCTCCAAACTGCCTGCAGAAGCAACATCAGCAGAAGAAGTATGCGTTGCAAGCTTCATTAAATGGGTTTCCATTGCCGAGCTGCTGCACACAATCCAAAAATCACTGCACACAATGGCAAGCGTCATCTGAATCATGGCACCATTGGACCCTGCAGCAGTCTGCAGCAGTCACTATCTGGCAGGCTGATGGACAAACCTGGATTTGGAGGATGCCAGGAGTAAAGTTTGGTGGAGGAGGGATAATGAATGGTCTAGGGCTGTTTTTCAAAGTTTGGACCCTAGTTCCAACAAAGGTCAAAAGTTATTGTTACAGCATACAAAGAAGATTTTATTTTTACACAATTAATTTGCTTCTGCCTTTGTGGCAACAATCTGGGGAAGACCCTTTCCTGTTCAAGCATGAATGTGACTTGTACACAATGCAATGTACACAAATTGACTAGTTTTGTGTGGATGTACTCCAAACCTGACCTCAACCCCACTGAACACCTTTGGGATGAACTGGAACGTTGATTCTGAGTCAGACATTCTAATCCAACATCAGTGCTTGACCTTACAAATGCTCTTTTGACTGAATGGGTGCAGATTCCGCATCACTGCTGACCCAGCACCAATCTGCCTGTCAATCTCCCTCTCCCTTGTACCATCACTCATGAACAAGACCCCGAGATACTTGAACTCCTCCACTTGAGGCAAGAGCCTATCCCCGACCCAGAGAGGGCTCTCCACCCTTTTCCGCCTGAGAACCATGGTCTCGGATTTAGAGGTACTGATTCTCATCCCAGCCGCTTCACACTCGGCTGCAAACCGATCCAGCGAAAGCTGAAGTTCGCGGCCTGATGTCCCCAATAGGACCACATCATGTTGTGGTAAAGAAAGAGCTGAGCCATAAGGCAAGGCTCTCGATTTACCGGTCGATCTACGTTCCCACCCTCACCTATGGTCATGAGCTTTGGGTAATGACCGAAAGAATAAGATTGCGAATACAAGCGGCCGAAATGAGTTTCCTCCGCAGGGTGTCTGGACTCTCCCTTAGAGATAGGGTGAGAAGTTCAGTCATCCGGGAGGGACTCGGAGTAGAGCCGCTGCTTCTTCACGTCGAGAGGAGCCAGCTGAGGTGGTTCGGGCATCTGGTTAGGATGCCTCCTGGACGCCTCCCTCGGGAGGTGTCACAGGCGAGTCCACCTGGGAGGAGACCCTGGGGAAGACCCAGGACACGCTGGCGCGACTATATCGCCCAGCTGGCCTGGGAGCGCCTCGGAATCCCCCTTGGAGAGCTGGTGGAAGTGGCTGGGGAAAGGGAGGTCTGGGCTTCATTGCTTAGGATGCTGCCCCCGCGACCCGAACCCCGGACAAGCAGAAGATAATGGATGGATGGATGGATGGATGGGTGCAGATTCCCACAGACTTTTGCAACAAGTAATACACCTTTTTGGCCATAATTAATACTGAAACAGGCAGGTGTTTGTTAGCATCCATGACACAATTAGTATTCTCCAAACATATTGAGCTGTCCAATGATGCTGAAATTGACAGTAGTTCACAAAAGGTACAGTGACTGGGTTCACGTGACTAGACGTAGAAAGCTCATGCTAGCCTTCACCTTACCAGTTTAGTAGCACAGTGTGACAGAGGGAGACATAGCTAACAGATGGAATAGGCAATGATGAAGATGGGGAGAAAACTGGGTACATATCAAAAAACAACCAAAACCCCACTGAAAGCAAATTCTTTGGGTTTGCAATTCAGAGGCTATTACACCACAAAATAACATTAAGAAGTTGTAGGCATTTAAGTAGCTAGCTAAGTATTTTTGTTACACTGTTTCGCATTAGCTAGGCTTGTCTTGTTAGCTAGCCTGACAGTACCCACTTCAGACTACATCACTGCCCGCATCCCTATCACTATGAGACTCTGTCATTAGTCAGCTCACCTCGCGTGTCGTCAGTTCCCTTGACAACAATATGGGCATCGAGTTCCTGCAGCTGGGCGTGGAGCGAGTCAAGGCGGCGGTTGGAGCTGCGCAACTGGCTGTCCACCTGCTGAGCATTGCGCTTGTCGGTGGTGGCCCGGCGCAGATTCTCCGCACCTTCCTTTATTTTTAACTCCTTACGGATCTCGCGGCGGATTCGCTCACGCTGCTCGTCCAGCCGCTGCTGCACGCTTGAGTCTGAGAAGTCTGAGCTGTGGTCCAGGCCGAGCTGCTCCAGGACAGACAACCCACCGGGGTCACTCTGAGGAAAGAGAGAGAAGAGTTTTATAAAGCCCTTCTTTCACTACCTTTGCAGCAAACTAATTTAAATATTTATTTCTGCAAGATGTTGATATAGTTACTTTATATTTGATCAATTTAAAAACGTTAACTGGCTTATGTGCAAAGTTCAGACACTCTGCTAAGTCAGTATTTAACACCATCTTTGGCAGAATTCAGTGCTTACAAACACTTTCTATAACCAACTAGGAGTAGTTTTACTTTAACCCTCTCTTCCCTGCACACGGATTCTAGTTTTTCAAAATTCTTCGGCCATCTTGCACGCACAATCTATACAGATTTTCTATGATTTTTAAGTCAGAGGACTCTGAGGGCCACTCCAAAAGCTTTCGCTTGCATTTTTTGATGTAGTTCATGGAGGAAGTATGTTTTGTATATTGTCCTGTTGTAGAAATCAGTCTCTTTCAGTTTCAAAAGTAGTGTCTTTTGAGTTTTAAGTTTCTTGACTGACCGTGCCACACTTACTTTCGGAGTTTGCTGACATTTAGTTCAATTTTCCATCTACCCATGCAACGTTTCCTGTGGCACTGCCTGTGACCCAATCCCAAAGCATAACAGATCCACCCCCATGCTTAACAATAGGCAGAGTGTTCTTTACATCAAATGCTGCTCCTTTTTCTCTACACATATCTTTGGTAATTCTGGTCAGAGTTCCATTTTATGTTAATCAGTCTGTGGCACTTGTATCCAAAATACCTCTGGCTTATCCAGATGTTGCTTTGCATACTTCAGACACTGAGATTTGTGCTGACATCACACGTGAGATTTCCTTCTGATGACTCTTCCCTGCAGATCGCATTTATGCAACCAACACTGCACAGTAAAACAGGGCAATTCCACTTCTGTGTCAGCTAAACCTTCCTAAAGGTCTGTTGCTGTCATATGGTTATTGTTAGCGTTAGCACAAGGTTTGGAGAGTTATAGAAATTATATACTTTTTAAGATAATCAAATACCTGTACTGTGAGTTTTTACTTAAACTTTTCACTTTGGAAAAAAAATTAAGAAAATGTGTCACTTGGTCTGGAAAATTAAAAGAGTTATACAGCATACTATTCTGTGCTATGCGCTCAGAGGTTTAACTGAATTAAAATGACTAATCTGGAGGAGTGGGCTGCCTCTGGATACATTCAAGGCAAACTGTTTTATAAATCTCAAATATAAATGGGAATACAGAATCTTAGGTGACAATAATAGCCTTACAAAGAAGACGGAAAGGGGGGTGGCAATCAGGTCAATAATGATAAATGTCACCATTTAAATAACTGCAATGAACAATTTATTTAAGTATTTATGAAGGTAATTTGTCTGATTAACTATCTAATCTTTCTGGCTCACTGTTACTATAAACATCTGATACCACCTCTCAGAAGAGAGAAATTTTACTTTCTGACCCAATATGTATCTCAATATCTGTCTTTTCTTCGGTTTACATGCATTTATCTACTAACTGATAAAAACCTACACCCAATTCATAGTCTGTTCGTTAAAACTTGAAATTGAAACTTACAATTGAAAATTGTTGAAACATGATTGTGGACTAGGGCTGGGCAATATGACGACATTTATCAAAAAAATTGCGTCACAATAGAACACACTATAGGGATATCGTCAGTACTTAAAGAACTCAACTGCATGTATTATTGCAAAGAGAGCATAATTAGCCCCGTTTAAGAGGATTTAATGTAACACAGTATGTGAATTTATGAGCAAAAATCATTGTACTCATATTTTCAAATGTTTTTTCTACTGCTTCTTTGTTGTCTGTTTCAACTGACCAGATGCACAAAAAAAAGGAATTTGTGTATCGTGGAAAAAAAAAAAAAAGTATGTATGATATTTTTGTACATCAGCCACTCCTACTGTGTATATACAAGCCCTACGAGTGCTGGATGCCAGATTCTACACGGTTACAAATGAAGGTACCATGTAGGTACATGATTCGTTCATCAACATACAATCAGTGGTTCTAAGGTCCAACTGTGTACCTTACGTGAGTTTTTCCTAGTGGAAAAGTAGATATTTGTAGCTTTGCATAAACAAATTTTTATTTTATTTTTTTAATATTTATTAATGTAATAAAAACCCTGCTGATGAGACGGGGTGTGTGGAGTCAGTACAACTTAGAAAATATCATTTCAGTGGATTATGGTATAATTATGTTCCATGACTAAAGGTAGTGAGATGTACCACGGAGGGTAACACCACAGTGAAAAGAAGGGTACTTCCCTAGTGACAGTATCAGACCTTTATCTGAGAGTGTATGATAAAGATTCTCTGATGACAGGCCTAAAATGCTACTGTGATTCAGCTTGTGTCATCCTGCAGTGCCACCTTATTCTAATAATGTAACAATGGTAATTGTTCTGTACACTGCGTCATGGCTAGCCATGCCATTTCAAGGCAGGGTACTAATAAACTGGAGGTAGGAGGCACAGTGGGCAATTTCTGTTTACAGCAGCATTACTGTGGCAAATATTACAGCCTATATACCTGCCTTGCGCCATTTGTTATTCTCTGTTATGCCAATAAAGCAGCCTGAATTGAACTATAGTGAGCAGGACTGAAGAAACATTGATCAAAAGAAAATAAAGTCTTTTTGTTGCATACTTGAGGTCCACATAATTTCCCTTCATAATAGTTTACTATTCATTCTATTACATTTCCAGTTCAAATGCTGCTCAGAATGACCAAACTGCTTGAAATCCTTGAAGTGGAACTGACTTCTAACAAGAGAGGAAATTCTATATAAATACAGACCTGTTTCAACCATTCAGAGTCACTTGATGCTGCATATGAGACGGCTTCAAATGCTTGTGACAAAACAGCTGAAGGAAGCCACGCAAATGCAAATTCTCTGAATTTAAAAAGCAAACGGCCTTGACAAGAACGCTAAACACAGAAGTGGCTGGGTCTGAGGTTGTGCCTTGAGACTAAAATCATCAACAGGAATAAAACAACGAAGTACAAAAAGGGAAACAAACTGCTAAAGCATAGCAACATTAAATGCTGGGCAAATCAGCTGCAAAGCCTCTAAAAAAAAAAAAAAAAAAAAAAAAAAAATCAGCCAACACATCAGCTCAAAACTATGCTAGTGTTTTCCAGGAACTGCAGAAGCTCAAATTCCTTCAAAAACAAATATGATTACTCGATTTCTGATAAGCCAGGAAGCTATGGTCTGATGCCGTTGACCAGTCTCAATCCATAGCTACACAGTACAACTAGCCTTGCAGAATGCAAATAGAAAATGAAGTAAAAATACTTAACATACCTTAAGAAAGACACGTTTGAAGTGAAAACAAAAAGTGAAAGAAGAATGTAATGCTAATGGTTATTAAGGAAAAATGCTTGTCATGAAAGATATTCAGGAATGTGAAACCACACCATAAATATAAATGTTGACAGCTTAATATGTTTACATAGCTGGCTAACGCCGGTCAATATTGGAAAGACCAACTCTAAAAACACAGCTCAACAATACAACCACGTAAACACATTCACATCACAGTGACACTGCAGTAAACAACTGAATCATGTCTGATGCAACTCACTCTTGCGGTTTATCACACAGCTAAAATTCATGGAAAATGACAAAAACGCTGTGAGCAACGGCACTCCACCTGCGTGTCCAGGTAATCCCAGCGGTCCCAGTGGTCCCATTCCCCCGACCAGCACATGTTCACTCCAGCCCTACTCTGTAACCACTAAACCAGAACTGAGACAGAGATAGAGATCGAGAGACTGAGAGAGAGAGAGAGAGAGAGAGAGAGAGAGAGAGAGAGAGAGAGAGAGAGAGAGATAGAAAGGAAGGGAAAGCCATGGTTGGGGTCGCCCTCCCTGGGCAGGATATCCGGCTGAGCCTCAGCACGGTCACTTCCTGTTTCCTGTCAAGTTCGGCTTGACTGGCCGGCACCAGTGGTTTGGTGTTTTGGTGGTGATTCAGTTCTAAACCGACTACAATGATGCAGTGAATTTGAAATGAATATGATTGAAACGACTCCATCATTTTCACATGAATAAAATGTATTACATCAACACTATTCTGTCCTTTTTGCAATAAATGTGTTGATGTAATATATTCATTAGTGTGGAACTGATGCGCATATTTTAATTAAATAAATTTAGTGCATTGGCAAAGATTGAACTGATGCCCATCAGCTCAGTGAAAAATTCAATTTGCAGTAATACCTATAAGTTTAGATCATATGGGCTATAAATCAGGGTTTACACGAGGGTTTACATGCTGCACCAGTATAATCACGCCGGTTCAGATTTCTACTCTCTTCATTCACTTCCTTTCATAAGCACTGATCAAACAGCAGGACTGCTGATGAGAGAGAACAAGAGTGGGAGTAAAAGGGGACAATGTGAATTCGCATAACGACAAATGAGAAACTGACAGACAGCAAAAGAGCGAGAGAGAGCGAGAGAGAAAGCGAGAGAGAGACCAGATAGACAGAGAGAGACAGAGAGACACATAGGAGGGGAGAGAGAGTCATAGGGAAGAGAGAGAAACAGAGAAAGAAAGATCAAGAAAAGAGTGATGTGCGAGAGACAATGTTTAATTCAGCAAATGAACAATAATTGTGCATCAACAGAGAATTCTGAGAGAGAGAGAGAGAGAGAGAGAGAGACACTGACATCATCAGCTCATATTACAGGATGTGAACACAGGTCTAGAAGAGCTCTTCCTGCAATTGCATCCAATTCAGATTCCTTGAATGCAGCTTCTCTTCAACAAACACAGACTAACGCCAACAACCAACTTGCACCGTCCTATTAGGGCCACAAAGGACAACTAGAGAGAGGTACAGAGGAAAAACTGCCTGTTACGTTATCAGAACAGGAAGTAACTGGACTGCTGTGCCAAAGAACAATGTTTTTCCCCCACACTTACCGTGCCATTCATTACTATGGCACTTCTTGCTTCTTTAACCATTAAACCATTGGCTGTATTATTACTGTTTATCATTTACTATTGTTATTGTTGTGTTATTCTATTTAACCACATAATAACATGATTAATTTACATAGCTATGTAATGAATTACATTTACATTTGACTTGCATTCTGTATTGACAGCTTGAATCTGCACTTTTACAATTTATTTCAAAGTCAAAAAACACAAATTAAAATCATAAAGAACTGACAAAATTTCTATGCTTCTTTTCAATAAGCTATTTGGAATAAATCCTAGAAACAACATAACTGCTATAACTGAGAATTCTGAGGCGCACAAAATAACGGCCCTTTCATGACTAATTCTCCTGCAGGCACTAAGACCCTGGGAATATCTCTGGAAGCACTGGGTGTGGAGTTCCAAGCTCAGCTCTCATGTCCTCAATTCAACATGACAAAGTGTACTATCCCACTCAGTCTCTTGGCCTAAGAGAGGGGAGAGATAAAAGGCCAATATATAGTGCAGTATGCATTACAACAGTAGGTCTGGACGTCATGAGAGTATTATAAGCGGATATTGGTCAGAAGAGACTGATCCACAAAAGTGTTTCTTAATCAAAAGTTTCTCTACAAATGAGCATATCAAACCACTATGAACAACTTTATTTAATCTTAGCAATTCAAGAAATTTAGAATAGTTGGTGGAATTCTCCTTCAACAGGATGAATGCTCAGTACCTGAGTAAAACTATAATGCAATCATTACTGGAGTATCTACGAAAAACAGCACAATCTTGAGGGTTTAAGATGAAAGTAATGCAACCATATGATCATGAGATTAATTGTGAAAGATCTATTTCGTTTTACACAGTGGAAGAATGTTCTATTTAGATTAGCCTATGCTCAACATGGGTGACTGTCAAAGGGTGCTGCAGGAAAGGGTTTTTCAGTGAGCTAGATCAGTGTACTAGCTAAGCAGTTTTAAAACTGGGGGCTGGGAAATTTTTCAGAAGTTAGATCTCCACCTCGTCATATTTATCAGTTTGTTAAATGTGCGTTGGCCATATCTAAAAGAGTGGTACCTCTTTAAAAATGACAGAATGTATTTAAAATTATTCAACTTTAAGGAGCTATCTGTAATGTTGTGGAACAGACTGAGGGAGGTATGGGCCAGTGGCAATTTCTATCCACAAAAGGGGGCCTAGACTAAAATGTTTGAGAGCTGCCGCTATAGAGGTCTCCAAATCTGTATCTTGAATCCAGGTTCCAGTCCTGGATTTTACTGGGATATTTAAGGAAAACTCCTGGTAACTCTGAAAAATGAATATTACTCAGCCAGTTTTAGGCATCTAAGCTAATTTTTAAACAATTTACCTCAGCAGTGAGTTTATCACTATACATTAGAATAAAGTCGTATTCATAATTCAAATAAACATAAAAACAATAAAAAGTAACAAGAATTTCTTGGGTCCATATTTTTCCTTGACACCACCACAGAGACTTGTTAATATCATCAATTACATCATAAGCACTATTTACTGAAGCACTGATTGGTCAAACCAGGAGCTGCTTTTTAACTACATACAAACAAACAAACAAACAAACACACACACACACACACACACACACACACACACACACATATATATATATATATATATATATATATATATATATATATATATATGTATGTGTGTGTGTGTGTGTGTGTGTGTGTGTGTGTTTGTTTGTAATTTATATTAAGATTATATCTTAATTAATTAAATATCATTATTAATTAATATTCTATACATTTTGTTTATTCAAATAACAAGCAAATAAACACAAACTACACAAATAAATAGATTTTGAAAATGTGTCTTGGGTGCCTAAGACTTTCGCACACAAGTACTGTACATGTTTGCTTTCTACTTACTAAACAGTTGCTTGCAAAGCCCATTTCACTTGGCCAAGATGTGCACATCCTGTTAACTAATGGGCAAGTGGCTGTGAAGTCTACAGACATACATACACACCTCTACCTCAAACACTGCTGATGGCAGAGCAAGTCTGAATACACAGAGAGAGTGAGCGAGCAATACAGAGAGTGCGCAATGTGAGAGAGACAAACAGACAAAGCCAATACTATTATTAGCTTAGTATTAACACCCGAGGGGTAGAATGCAGAGCTGGATTTGTGGGCTAGCAAGCCAACTGCAAGTTCAATTTAAGGTGGCATTAAGCTGAGCAAACAAAATCCCTTTGGGTTCAATTTAAGGCTACCTTAAATTAACTAACAATAAATCCACTTGAACCTCTGAAGGCAGCCAACAAGTAATCCTAAAGATAAACAGCAACACACCCTGCTACTATGGATGGGTATTCAAACAGATGGATATCTGAACTCATCTCAGGTGTTGGTACAAAGCATGTGTAGTTTAGAATAAAAAATGAAATAAATTATGCTTGGTATTTTTCAATAGGAGGGTGGCTGCTATTGATAATGGGATAACGTTAAACTAAACAATGACATCTAAGATGAGATGTGCAACTGGTAAATGTATTGTTTTTATTTTGCGCAGTATGACAGAAATAAAGTGAGCAAGGTAAGTTCACCCACACCTCTCTTGAATGCTACTGCTACTCCTACACCAACAGTGGCCTCTATAAGTATTTGGACATTTTAAGCATCTTTCCATTATGCTTCTTCATAAAATGTTTAACCAGAAATGAACATTTTTACCACAACATCAAACTGATAGTAGACTCTGTGTGAAGAAAGCCTGGAAAAGGATTCTAACTAGACTGCACTTAGAGCACTATAAAGCACAGAGGTGGAAATGTGAAAGTCTGGGCCTTAAAATGGTACCAGTGAGCTTCTGTTTATTGATGGGCTCGTGAACTCAGGAACACAGTAGTGTAAATCAAGTTTGACAGTAAGATTTCCAGCCTTTGTAAGAATGCACACATGAAATTACTGCAAACTTTTCCATGATTTTCCCATGTTAAATCTTGTATACCATCTATTGTTTTTTTTTTTTTTTGCTGAACATTTAATGTATTGTATGTTTGTGTATTGTGCCACAACAGAACTGAATTAAATCTGGATACCCCGAACACAATTGCGACTGACATGTTGTGCGGCAATAAAACAAGTCAAATCAGGCATTTTGGAGGTAATCCTGCAGAAGTCTGCAAAGAAACTGACCAATGAAAGAAAGAAAAAAAAACACTCAACTCAAATGAAAAAGGCTAAAGAACCCTAAAAGATCAGTGCAATTGGTGTAATGACATGTAAGGGTAACGCTCCTGGAATCACAACCAATAGCCCCTGAACAGATTCTGAAAAACATGCTCTTAGACTTATGATAAGGAAGGTAAGAGAGAAGCCAGCAGTCACTTGAAGAGTTGCAGGATGACCTGACAGCAGCAGGAACAGCAGTTACACAGAGAACAATAAGCAATTATCTGTAACTCAACCTTCTCTATTCCTCCATCCCACACAACACTCCTCTGCTGAAGATACATATCTAATATTTGCACACTCTTTGGGAACAATGTACTCTGATCAGACAGAACAAAAATGAAACTCTATAGCATGTTTGGAGAAAGAAAGGCTGTGCATTTGATCCCAAGGACATGTACAATGAAGTATGGAGATGAGACCATCATGATATGCTTCTCTACAAACAGTCCCGGGGAATTCCACGCCAACAGGAATGGAGAGATGTGTACTGGGACATATTAGAGAAGAAATTAAAGCTCATCTGCCAAGAAAGTGAATTTGGGGAGAAGACCGATATCGTAAAAAGATAACGACTCCAAACATGCAGGCAAAATAACTCAAGACTGGATTCTGAAAAGGAAGGTGAAAGTGCTTGTACGGCCTCTGCACTTCCCCTTACTTGAATTATTTTGAAAAAGTATGGGAGGTGTTTAAATTGGGCAACCATCATAGGGACCCTTGAAGCCTTGAGGAATTGAAAATGGTTTGCCAAGAGGTTCGGGCCAAAACGTTACCAAAAAGCTAATATAATAACATCTTACTTATTGTAGATGTCTCAAAGCTGTAGCTTTAGCACTCATTTAATTTGTGGTGTTTGAATGTTTCTTTTTAACCCAATAATTTTTAACAATAAATCTTTGTTTATGCTCATCAATATTTACTTTTTGTTCATATTTGTCAGTAAAAAGTCAAAAGACATTTTGTGTGCACAAAATTGAAGTAGATATATGCACTGCAAACACATTAAATAACAAACAAACAGTGTATAAATGCTTATTTACCCTCACCGTAAGTCTGTAACTGAAAATTAACCAAAAAGAACACAAACGAATATAACTCAAATATACTGACTTATCAGGCCATTCAAATACCATTATTTAAAAAACATGGATATGCAAATAGTAACGTTTAAAATGCCTGTGTTACTCATTCTTCAGCCTATGATCTGATCAGTGCAGATACACAGTGAAGTGTAGTCAAACACACTAATATCCAGCGCTGTCTTCAAGCATTCACAGTAGACGTCTTTAACTTGACTTCACAACCACTTGCCCATTAGTTTAAAATGTGTGTAGGTCTCTGCAAGTGAAATGCACAAGACCAAAACACAAAAAGCATGCTGTGACTAAGCCAGAGGCCATTACAGTAGCTTTAGCCTGCTCAAAAACACATGAGTCACTTACAATAAAGGAGGATGAGAGGGCAAACCTGACTCATAACAAGAGAGAGAGCTTCACAGCTGCCCCAATACCACAAACAACCTGTCTCCATTCTACTTACAACCCTGAGGTGCTGTTCAATACTATGGAAGTGGATCCTTGAGCTTAGAAGCGAATCTACTACTACTACTACTACTACTACTACTACTACTACTACTACTACTACTTTTAACTATTAATTTGTCCAGTTTTATTGAAAACAACATGTGATACAGTGTCAGAAACCACATAAGCAAGACTATTTGAGATTACTCAACAACTCAACATAGTCTGAGAGAAGTCTGTTACTTGTAGCTCCATTGCAAAACTAAAAAAAGCTAAGTTCAGACACCAAACATGTACATTTGGGGTGAGGAAGAAATTGATGACTTCAAGTTGAAGCTTAGTTTTGCTGGCAGTGAGTCCTGGGGTTTCTTTGCGAAATATCCGGACGTGACAGCTGATAGTATCAGCTGATAGATGTGACAATATGGCTACCAATATTTACTGAATACTGACACTAAAGCTCGCTGCTTGGTAACAGTACTGTGGTTATTGCTAATCACAGATATCATCATGCACACAGAAACCGGATATAAACAGAGTGTGAGTCAGCAAAAGCCTAACAACCAATAAAATTAGCTTCGACCTGCTAGGACAAAGCTATATCAACAAAAGTTGCACAACTGGTCAACACATTTACATGGAGGGATTACATAAATTTGTCATTTGAGTAGAGTATAAAAAAGAATCAATATTGGCAATGGAAAAATCCCCCAGTCCTAGTTCTTGGTCTTGGCCTACACAAGAAATAAATTCAATGTTTTACAGTTTAAATAGTCAAAAACTCCAAATATATATATAGCAAACTATGATTTTATGTGAACAAATCAGCTGTTCACTAATGTTATATACTCCCATTCAAATTTTTGGAATCACTTGACATTTTAACATTTATATACTATAATATTTATACACTGTGGATTTAAATATTACAAATTATTTGACAAAAGGTATTTCAGATGTTTTACTGAATATTTCAAGAATTCTGTGAGCAAAATATATATATAAAAAAAAATACTGCAATTATCTACTTACATTCATTCATGTCACCTAAGGCTCCATTCATCATTACATCAAACATTTCTACAATTTTATTTATAGCTTCCTAGTGTTCCACTATTTGAAGGAGTAGCACATTAGAATTATCATGCAGTTTTCTTCAGCTGAACCAGTTTCATATTATCAAGAACACAGATTCCAAAATCATGCACAGCATACAGTCTACTTTGTATGACAGTCCTCATTCTAAACTGGCTCTGCTGAATCATAGTGGCAACATGTTAATTGTTCTGGATGTAAACACAGAATTATACACAGACTGGGGACAGAGGCAGTCATGACATTCACTTCATCAAAATGTCACTAGCCTAGCCTAAAAAACAAGCTATAAGCCAAGGGTGCACAGCTCTGATGTTGGTAGACCGGTGTCTAGCACTGTTTGCTGATTTCTCTACTCAACCACACCTGATTCAACTAATCTACCGGACGCCAAGTCTAAAGTCCCACTAAACCTAACTAAAATGTTCAAATGCTGAAGGGGTTTTGTTGAGATATTGGCCCATTTTATCACTTCATGTAATTGTGTGTGTACACACACACACACACACACACACACCAAACACACACACACACCCCTACCAGACAAGAAAATAACAGTGAACTGCAGCAATTTATTACTGACAGAAGAAAAGAAAACATGAGGGGTTAAACACATGTTGAAAACACAACTAAGACATGAGCAAGCTAGCCACTTCTTTTGACCGTATTTCAGTGGGATTTATGCTCGTTTAACAGCTGCAAAGCACTTCTCTGAGACCATGAATCTGAACACATCAGGAAACCTGAGCTCCTCCGGTGTCTTAAAATATTTCTCAGCATTCATCTGTTCAGTGAATATTAAATGAATCATTGGTAACTGTAGCTAGGCATTTTTATGTGTAACAGACAATTTGTGGAAGTGTTGCTGCTGCTGCTCATTTTCCCATCGTCTCCTTCATTCTCTCTCACTGTCCCTCGACTCAGAGCTGTGTTTACATAGCAGTCAAATCCATCCATCCATTCATCCATCCATCCATCCATCCATCCATCATTTTCTAAGCCGCTTCCCATCAGGGTGCAGTCAAATTCAATGGGTTGAAATTTACTTGAGCAGGTGTCCATAGACCTGGGTACACCTCCAAAATATTTATGTGGGAAAACCAAAGTGCACACGCTTTCTCCCAACCAAACATGTTCACATGGGTACCAAAAATGTACACAAAAGATAGTGTGAGGGTGAAACAACATGACCAAATCAACAGAGAAAAAAAAATAGATCTGCTTGTCTCACAGAGTAACAGGTTACATTTTGAGGTATCAGGTAATTTATTTCGCAGTTGTTGTTGGCATAATTAGCACAATGTATATATTACATATAGCCATTACGTTCTTAAGTTGAAAAACACAAATAAAGAGGACATGAATTTGAAATCGTTACAGATGAAATGAGAGAAAGGAAGTTCTCTCAGAACTCAAGCAAAGGAAGGGGGCAATAAGAAAGAGAGAGAAGATGACAGCTGAGGCAACGTAGCAAAGATGTCGGCCAAAGGGGAAAGAGGAGGTAGCAGTGAAGGAAGAGAAACAAAAAGAGAGAGAGAGAGAGAGAGAGAGAGAGAGAGAGAGAGAGAGAGAGAGAGAGAGAGAGAGAGAGAGAGAGAGAGAGAGAGAGAGAGAGAGAGAGAGAGAGAGATCAGGAGCGAAGTACTGCTGAAACTGGGGAAAGTGAGAAACGCAAGGGGAGGGGAGACGAAGATAAAAACACAAAAACAATGGCGGCAAGGAAGTAAAGAGCTTTAAGCCTGTTTAAGTTCCTTATTCAGACAGAACCATATGTTAATCCAACACTACAGTGTTTCCCTGCTCCAACACATCTGACCCAGCACATCAACTAATTAACAAGAACTTCCTAAGCTGAAGCAGTCAGGTTAGAGCTAGTATGACAGTAAAATTTACTCAAATTGGCCATTGTGCTAACTAGTGCTGTAAAAAACTGACCTCACTGCAATTACATTCACCTACAACTCCTTATAAAATGAGTGCATCAAATCTCAAATTACACAATGATTTGATTCAATTTCTTCCAGTTATTTTGTGACAATTCATAAAAATCCAAAGTACACAACTATGACTGGAAAAAACGTTTCCATAGCTCCTTAATAAAACCAATATACCAAGCTTCTGTTGAATTTTCTATACTTGAAATTGCCCAAGCATTTCTATTTCAGCCAAGAAATAACACGCCAATGAACACTATTAGAATTGATTATAATTGCAAAGAACTGATGCATCATCATCAGATGAACACATCAGTACACCACCACAGCTACCCTACAATGGCTAAGCCTACCCCATGTGTGGTCTCGCCCGGTTCTGGGTGGCCCATGATGTCCGTCGGGCGTCTTTCTATTGGGACGTCTCCGCTGCCCTCTTCTGCGGCCATGATGCCGTACCCCACCCCCAATACCAAGTCCTGTCAAAACTGCTCTTCTTGAGCCTGGTTTCGTATCGTTCAGCTCTTTTCAAGTCCAAAACCACAAGGCCTGCTCCCAACTTGAGGAAACCAAAGTAATACAAAAAGAAATCGCAGACACTCCAACAGGGAATAACTAAAGTATTTTAATGTGAGGAACAAGAGAAAGTCAAAAAGAAAAAAGAAGGTCGCTACAGCTCCACCCCACGACTTCCTGAACACAGAAAGAGAGCAACAGACACACAGCATGCATGTAAGAATCAAACATGTTGCAAGACTCCAGTTCTCTGGCAGCAAGCAACGCAGACACAGTTACACATTGTTGAATGAGAAATAACAGTGAGAGTGTGTCACATTCAGAGTGCTAATCCAGGATAACGTGCATGTAATCCTGTTAGTTTGATTATAAGGTAGCACATTATTGTAGATCAGCACTCTTTTGGCAAACGTGTCTGTTTCAGATCTCCAAAAGGCAGAAATGAATCTGTAGCTCTTAAGTCAATAGTGCTGTTCTACTCTGCATGGTTCAAACTGGACGTAAATGCTGTAAGCACTAGGACTCCACTGATATATCAGTTAGCAGATAATATCAGACGATACTAAGGAGCAGTTTTATCAGTATCGGTGAAAACATCAAGCGTAACCAGTAATTACTGCCTTTTTGTTGGTTGCAATATCAACAGAATTCAATTTCTCAATTTCTCAAAATCAAGACAACTGTGTTACTGGAGAATCCAGTATAAGTCACCACTTGTTTAACAACATGACAACATTAAAGGTTGAAGTGGTGAGTCTAAACACAAAACACAATCACGGAAATGACAACTTTAACTGAAGGACGTGCATAAAAAAAAAAAAACACCAAAAAACTCTGTATGCTAAGAAAAAAAAACAACAAAAAATAAAACAAGAGTTATATATTAGATTACTGCGAGTTTCGTTGTTTGAGTTTAAGAAATTTAAATACAAAATATAATTGTAAATCATATTAGCAAATAGTATTGTTTATTAGAATTTTATTATTACTATATTGTTATTGGCTAGTGATGAATCAAAATCAATTCAGGACACACTGACAATAACTGAAACCTTTTATTTTTTATTTAATTTACTCAAGGTAATGAAGAAAATACACTTGTTATTTATCAAATCTTCATTCAATAGGACGAATATGAGCTGACAAATAAAAACAGTTAACATAAATGTGCTAAAATTACTACAGTATGTAAGATACAGTACATGCCTCTGATTGCAGTGAGCAAAAGAAACAAACCACGTTTTTTTTTTTTTGTCTTTCATCTTTTTTTCGGGCAGAAATGTTTTGGCTGCCAAAATTTTGGTGCATCTCTAGTACTGGTGACATAATTTATATACTGGTCAGGCTCTAGTAAGTACTGGGTACCAGAACAGCATTGTGCATACAGTCCTATTCACTAGTTTCATTAATCTGCAGAAGCGTATGGCAAATTGCCACAGTACTTTTGTCAAGAAGCTGCTGTCAGATCTCCAAAAAACAGAAATGAATTCCTATTACTTACCTGAACATTAAGGTTTGATTGAATGATCATGAGTTCTTGTACCAATACTTGCACACTGGACTTCACTGGAGTGAAATCTGATCGATTCTGTTCAAATTACGCAATGGAAAACCACCTGAATGAGAGCTTTCTGTCCCTTGCATCCATCTGTTGTAGTTTGGAAAGGATTTATAACCAGTTTGAACCACACATTTTCTCCTTAGCTCAACTGTAGCCCATCAGCCAAGATATGTTATGATATGGCTTCTCTTACTGCTTTAAGCCATGTGACTTACTTTCCTCCATTTTTAAAGATAAAGCAAATCAAAACCATTCCAAATGAGCACTGCTGACTTGGTTGAATTGTTGACTGGTTTATACCAGATTAGTGGAACCACAAGTCCAGGAGGTAGCTTCTCAAGGGTTCCAGCATCTGGCAGGATACAGACGCTTGTAAAACCTAGAAATCCAATGGGAAAGTACTTCCAGCTTGGTGTTGTAAAATATCTGAGGCAATGGAGTATAGTCTCTGACTGCACACGTCAGCATGTACACCAAAGTCAGGTTAGGCTTACACTTACGCTGCATCCAAAATCACATAGAAAAATACACACATAGCAATATATACGATTCTCCAGGTACTATAAGTGAGTATGAAAGATTTCAGGAAGACTACATTACAGTTAGCAACCCAACAACTTTGCTGGACATTCTGTTGAACATCTTGTTTTTGCACATCATGAAAAAAACAACAGTTCCTTACTGTTTTTCAATTTATGTAGTAAACAAACATGTTCAAGTTCAAAACACTTCCATTTATTCTTTATTTTAGACATTGAAACTAAGCTCCCACAACAACGTGTATTGAATTTATTGTTTTTGTGATGTCATAAAAACCAATGTATAGTCAACCTATACAGCTGTTTAGTTCAGCCCATTCACACTGAAGTTGTGAGGAGTGCTTTAGCAAGGACTGCTTTTTAAATGAAGTATAATACAGGGAACACAATCAGAACAGAGTTCATTTACATATATTGTCCTCAAAAGCACAGCAACAAAAACAGCCGGTTTAATCTGAAGGGCTAAAAATTCAAGAAAATCGTATGATATATGGCACTTAAAATACTGAATAAATTAAGGCTGGAAAGCTGTTATGAACTCCACAAAATCTCAGGCTTATTATATCCTAGGGCTTATTATTCAGGTACTACATGGAATCCAATGCAAACTGAGTTCTCTGGTGTTGGAATATTGTAATAAAGATTTCTGGAACCAGCAGTGTATCTTCACCATCTAAAGGGTTAAGAAAATCTGACATCTTCTCAAAGTTGACACCTCCATACTGCTGGAACTATGGGGCTGAACAGTTTCCCTCACTTCTGAGCGCATGTAGTACGGCATCAAGGGAGTTTTTGTCTGCAACTTAATGAAGACTATAGTTTTGGCTAATGTTTTTAGGGAACTATTTCCAGCATGTAATTTAAAATATGACTTCTTTACCATGTCTAAGCTTAACTGAAAAGTGTTGCATTTTCTTGATGATACACAAGGGGGCACTTTAAACGTGAACACTCCTGAGGCTCCCTGGGCCTGTCAGCTTAATGCAACGCTTTCTATCAGCAGCAACTTATCACAATGCTGCCATCACTGCTTAACAGCAAGAGAGGATGCAAAGCAGAATAAGGGACAAGAGAATGAGAGGAGATGGGGGGAGGACAAAGAAGGGGAGCTCAGGACAACAGCACACCAACAGAAAAGAGGTACACAGGAAAGGAAAAATCAAGAAAATGGGAGACAGGCAGAAACAAAGAAGAGAGGCAGGAAATGATAGACAAGAGGTGCTTTCATGATAAAACTGGTTTGTTCAGTTGTGTGAGAGAAAAAAGAAAAATAGGTCAGTTTTATGGATGTGGCAGTCACTGGTTTTAATGATGCCTCCCAACATACACTCAAACTAAAAATGTGAATAACTCCAATAATCTGATTACAGTCACTGGACGTGAAATCACTGCAACTGTAATTTCAAGTATATATAAAATCTAAACTCTACCAATAGCCTATGTGTGGGAAACACTGCTGTGGACAAACTCTCTCATGAGTGGATTGAACTATTTCAGTCATACTCATTGCTAACAGGTGCATAAGATCAAGTATTACACACTGGCAGTAAAAAAGGTTGCATGGAAGAGCTCAGTGACTTTAAATTTAGCTCTGTCATGTTTACCGTCACTGTCACCTTTCCAAAATGTCAGTTTATCAAATCTCTGCCCTGTTAGAGCTGCCCTGGTCAACTGTAAGCGCTCTTATTACGAAGTGGAAGAATCGAGCAGTAACAACATCTAAGTCGTGAACAAAGCTCATAGACTAAGCGCTACTGCTAAGTAAACACAATGAAAAAAAATGGCCCATGCCCAAAGCAAGGGCCACAAAGAAACATGGAAGAACCTGACTGGCCTACAAAGAGCACTAACATCAACTCCGTCCAATATCATCCAGGGGTGAGCTGGAACACTGACTGTTGGCCCAATTTCATTGGTCTACTCTTGTGACCAAAACGGAAGAGAATCCTTTCATAAATTTTCAAAAATCCAGTGGAAAACAAACAGTACACAGTAATAATATTTGCATATTCAAAGTATTTCTAAAAAAGAATTTGGAATCATTCCAAAATAATCAAATCGATTTATGGTACTAATTCCTGAGGCATTGAATTTTTTCCTAAAGAACAAACAGTTATTGTGAGCAGAGAGATTTACACTCTTATTAAATTGTTTACTGTTTGTTTCATAGTTATTGCAAAAATGATCCTTTTACTTTAGATAGTAGTTACTTAAATCAGCATGTCACTGTCCTTGACCTGAGCTTTTTTTTTGGATTATCAGTTATTTTGTTTTCCATTTTATTTTGTAAGCTATTTATTTTAAGTAAAGTGCATAAAAACAATGTCATCTTCAGTGGGAGTTTAACACTCACACTCTGTCTACCCTCATTCAGCCCTAAATTGACCTGAACACATAAACACACACACAAATCAGTCACATGAAGCGTGTCTGCAGACCATGCCTAAAAGGCCTCCCTTTAATGAAGGTTTAATGGTGCAATGATGTGGCTGACTATAAATAGCCTGGAACTGTGATTGTGGGTGTGTGTGCTTGTGTGTCTGTCTAGGAGGGACCACACCACTTGTGAGTCACACTATCCCCCAACATATACACACAAAACGCACATATGTGCGGTACACACACTCACAAATACACAAACACACTGCTGCCTTTGGGAAACTCATCATCTGACAAATCTTACAATGAGACCAATGAGTGAGGCCCGTTTTATGAAGAGTCAACAGGTGATGATACTAAATGCTGGGCATGTGACCGACAATGTTGTATCAACCAACTGATTTCAATTATTGACACATCATGGAGTATAAAATAAAACATACAATGGTTGCTAATTTACTGGCCAATGTTGACATGACAGCTGTCTAAAAGGACCCGGGGGTCATAAGCATTAGCACCTACTCTGTGGTCAAGGCAACAGCCAAGCCTGGGCAGGAGAACCAAACAAGCAAATCACTAGAAAAAGAATTAAGAGCAGAAATAAATACCGAAAATGTTTGAAAATAAATTATTTAGTCAATGAGAAAAGATCCCTTGGAATGAAAGTCTATGGCAGATGTCCTGAAGTCCAGACCCTGAATCCAGTTTCCAATCCTGGATTTTGCAGTCACTTGTTTGCCAATCAGTTACATCAGAGGTTCTCAAATCAGTCTTCAGGACTCTCAGACAGACCTGTTTATTTGACCTGTACACAGTTTGTACTAATCATATATTTTACAAGTAAGTCTAGAGCAAAAACCTGGATTGTACGGTGCTTCCTAAGAACCCTCGAGTTACGTCAACAGGCCAGTTGATAACAAAATTACTGGTCATTACAAAATACAGGACCAGAAACTGGATTCAAGGTCCAGACTGAAGTCAAAACTCCTATCTTGTGCCAGTATTTGTTCTCCTTTGTTAGCCTGCTGTAACACGATCTACAAAAGTAGGCCATCCCTAAACTCTTCCCACAAAGTTGGAAGCATGAAATTGTCCAAAATCTCTTGGTCTGCTGAAGCATCAAGAGTTCCTTTCACTGGAACTAAGAGGCCGAGTCAAACTCCTGAAAAACAACCTCACACCATAATCCCCCCTCCACCAAACTTTATACTTATCACAATGCAGTCAGACAAGTACAGTTCTCCTGGGAACCACCAAACCCAGAGTCATCCATTGGATTGCCAGCCGGAGAAGCGTGATTCGTCACTGCAGAGAACATGTCTCCACTCCAGTGGCAGTGCTGCAACCGACGCTCTGCATCGTCCTACGTGATGTAAGCCTTGGTTGTTTACAGTTGTTTGGCCTTGGAAACTCCATGAAGCTCTCTATGCTATGCTTGAGCTAATTTGACGGCCACATGAAGTTTGGAGCTCTGTAGCGACTGACTCTGCAGAAAGCTGGCGACCTCTGCGCACTATGCGCCTCAGCATCCGCTGACCCCGCGCTGTCACGTGACCTACCACTTCGTGGTTGAGTTGCTGTCATTCCCAATTGCTTCCACTTGCTTATAATACCACTGACAGTTGAGTGTGGAATATTTACCATGCTGAAATTCACTGAGCTCCTGAGAGCAACTCATTCTTTCACAAATGTTTGTACAAGCAGTCTGCAGGCCTAGGTGCTTGGTTTTATACACCTGTGGCCATAGAAGTGAATGGAACACCCGCATTCAATGATTTGGAGGGGTGAGTGAATACTTTTGGAAATAGAGTGTATGAAAAATACAAGTTACTGATCTTAACTAGTGGAACAAACAAATGTGCTGCATGCAACTCTTGATTGCGTCTGGTAACTGTCAAGTTGCATAGAACTTACATTTCACAATTATTTTTGCACATGGGTGAAAGTATCACCACGTAAAGGCCGCTTATCAGGGTACTGAGGGTTTGGCGTAAGTGGGGTCACTGAATGTTCATTTTCAGCTCTGGGTTACACAGTTCAACTTATAATGCCAAAGCAAGCAGGCACAAGGCTCCTGCATTCAACTGGCCTTTCTTTAACTCCTCCTCTCTCTTGCTCTTTGTCTCAGACATGCACACACACACAGGGAGCTCTATTCAGTTGCCGTAACTCGTGAGAATGCCAGTGATTCTGGGCTCAGTTAAACCCATGGGGCAGAAACTGTGTGACAGAAGGATAGGAGAGAGGGAGAGAAAGAGAGTGAGAGAGAGACAGAGACAGAGAGAGAGCAAACCCTAGAGGAAAAACTTGTGACAGATGAAATTTACACATCTTATTCTTAATTCAAAAGGTAAATTCTATGAATGTATAAAAGAAGCATCCTGCTGCCTTTAGTGTTGGTTGCACTGTGAAATCCAAAAGCAGAAATGGATCCTTTACAGCCTCAGCAGTAAAGAATAAGCTCTAAAGATTCATAAATATATGGGATATAGAAGAAAAGAGGCAGAACCTTTCAACTAAGGGAACTCAGTACAACACAGTTGCTAGCCTAACTCCCTTTTCTGACCTGCTCCCTCACCAACACGCACATAGATACATGGAGAAACATCTGGAAGATTCTTCACATTCTTGTGCAGTGACAGCAGATGTACTCTAGTAGGTGGACACACCTCCAGGGGAAGGAAAGAAAGAAGATGGATAGTTAAAGAAAGAGAGGAGAGAGGAGAGAGAGAGAGAGAGAGAGAGAGAGAGAGAGAGAGAGAGATAGTGTGTGTTAAAGAAGAGAAAAGGCAGTAGAACAAGTGTATGAAAGCAGGAACAAGAACCAAATGTCTGATTTTCATACTTGTAAATGACAGCCTGTCAGAATTTTAATACTACCACAGATACATACAGACACACTTTTGTTTGTATATCTTTCCAAGACGTGGAGTGGAACGCTTGTATTTAAGATCATGTACGTTTGCACATTGTCAGTTTCAGGTCAGTAGGCTTATGTGTCTGTTCATTACATGACAGCTAACTCTACATTGCAAGCTAACATATAACTTCCAAGCAATAAAGGTTTTACTTTAATTTATCATCTTAGCTGCGCAACAATAACAAAACATTAATGCAGACTGACTTTGGTTGCGAACTGAGTTACTACTTTAACTCAGAAAGAATTCTTTCACAACATGAAGAAAAATGGTTTAGGCCTTTTGGTTTTAATATAATCAAACTTTTGTAAAGCGCACGTTACAGAGAAATCAGGGGTGTGCACAGGTATTCAAGTACTCAGCTAACAGGTCAAGGTGCTACAAATACTGAAATCATTTTTGCTCCTATTCATGTGTAAATATGTATATTATATTACACTCTGCTACTCTGAAACATGGATGCCTTAGCATGATCACTCTGCCAAGAATGCATTGCTAACGCTGTGACTGTAAAGGCAGAGGCACCCTTATGTGGCTTTTTCACTAACGAGGCTACCTAACTTTCCCAAGATGAAGTCAGCTCAATACAGAAATAGTAAAAAAAAAAAAAACACATTTCTCTATTATCTCTAACATATGATGCCATATCATCTGCTGAGGAAAATCCCCTAACATTGGCCAATTTCCTTTTTTGCTCCTTTTTGCTGTTGCCTTTTCCATCCCTGCGGTTAACTGAATATCAGTTCATTAACTCTTACATGTACTCTAATATTAAAATTAGTCTGAATGCACATTAGTCAGGTTGAAATTGTAAGTTAGTCCGTTTCCCTCTGGTTGTCCTACACAGGAACACTTTTTGTGCTGAAAAATTTTTGTGATGAAAAAAACCACACACACACACACACACACACACACACACACACACACACACACACACACACACAAAAACATACTGACCCTGTTGGCATGCAATCACACAAAAGCGCAATAAAGAGCTCTGGCTGAGGGAGAAAACACACACGAGTGTATTGCCAGAAAATGACTGAGTGTGTGCGCTGAAGCACAGTGCACAGAGTTCATTACAGAGTTCAGTGTGCAAAGAACCTTCTGCCGTTGGTCTTCAGGGGGTTCAATCAGTCTCAAGAAAGAGTGAGTGTGAGTGAATGTGAGTGTGTGTGTAAGCACTATGAGTAAAAATGAATAGTCTCATTGTACCGTAGTCAAAGACAGAGGCGGTAAAGAGTAAGACTTCTTAGCCTCTACTGTTTACAGACAAACACACAGATCCATGCGTATGAATGGACATCACTAGATAATGCTGCTATGATACACTCCATATTATAGCATTAACTCAACACTCAACAACAAAATATAAACATCTTTCAGTCAACGTCAACACAAAACGGGGCCTTCATTACCACATCAGTTCATGACCCTGGTCTTAGTAATCACAGCTTATATTGTTTAAAAGACAGAATTCCTGTTTTCCTGTAATCTCTGATCAAAACATTAACTTTTGCCTGACTCCAAACCAACTTTGGAGTTTTGTTTATGTGCACTAGCAGAAGGGGAAAATAATATTAACCAATAATAACACCATGTTTCTCCTCCACCTCCCATCACTCTCACCTATCATCAAGATACAGCACAGTATTATGATTTATGTTTCCTGTTGACCTAGAAACAAGGGTTGACCCCTGACCATAACATTTCACATTGGCCATCAAAAATGCAGGGCCTGTCTGCAGGTTCACCTGCCTTGGAGGTTTTTTGCATTGTTATTCCCATTTAACAAACCAGTTAGACACATAGATCCACTGCAATGGGTAACTCGATGGCGTGTGTCTTCTGCTGAGCTGGCCTGCCTGGCAATAGAGATGTTGTTCCATTGGCTAAAGTTTGTTTCTATTATTGTGGACACAAGATTCACTGGCCTAGTGACTTGCCTGAGTGGCCAGTGCAAATTTTTATATCTGTCTATCCTTGCCTAGGCAACACTTGCAAGTACAGCAACACAAAATTGAAGCCGAAAGTCCAAATAAAAGAATAAACTTTTTTGAATTGCAGATAGAGAGGAGGCTGTGTTAAACATGGTTCATCTACAGCACATAAACAGCAACTGTGTGTGTGTTAAGCAACTGCGCGTCACACTATGTTGTTGCTCCATTGCTCCATTAGCTGATCCAACAGATACCAGCCAGGCGGTGCAAGCACGAGGTGATGCTCTAGCAAGCTTCATAACAAACAAACAAACAAACAAAACAACTCACCTTCAAACACTAGCATTTCTGAGAGCTTCTTATTAGAAATTTAGTTCCATTAATCTTTGACCTCCACGAGACATGTTGCAATAGGCTAGCTTAACTTTGAACAGGCCGTATCTAAATGGGCCTAATGTCTGCCATCGCTTCTAATCAAGAAACCATTCTAAAGATCGCCAACTTATCAGGCTGGGCAGACCATCTGCCCTCAAGCAGCATTACCTAAAACAGACCTGCATTTAATGGATAAGAAGAGAATGCATTTGAAGCTGTCCTTTCACAGAACTGGATTCCTTTAAGTTTACTGTTTTACTGTTTCCAATTTTCAGATGACACATACCTGTTTACATTTGATTCTTTGACCATTTTAACTCACTTTATGGCTGTGATTAGTTAAAATTAGTTAAAAATAGCCAACCACCCTCCTCAAGGAGGGCAGATTCCACAGCAGTGGCTATATGATTTTATAGAAATTCAATCCTATTTGAGGCACACTGAAGGCAATGATGAGGACTAAGTCCTGGTCACAAACCACAATTTATATTTATGTGCAACATGCCGCATTACACAATAAAAAAAAATTCTCTGACGTTTAGTCTGCAGTAAAAATGACACCTTGCTTCTTGAGTCGTTCATCAGAGCCTGCAACTGTTGTTCCTTTGGTCATCACATGCCGTTTTTTTTTGATGGCTTTTTAAACGTGTCGTAGTGGAATTCTCAGTCAGAAATTTCTGTCACTGTCAACGTTTTGTAATAGGCTGACTCTGGTCATAAACACACCAAATCGACTGCTGGTAAACAGGTCAGTCATTCCCCAGAAAAACTGTGTGACCAAATACTTACTTTCCAATTTGCAACAGCATTATCCTTGCATTATGTACACAACCTTTACTCCATTCCTCCATATGATCACCATTAAGTGACAAAGTAGCTAAAATTTTTGGAAAAGTAACTGCTCCTGGGGGTACCTGGGGTTTGGAACCAGTGCCCTCTAAATCCTTTTTGTAGAAACTATTACTGTATATCAATTGTGGTCCCATTTTTCAAACTGACCAATCCAGCACTGGGTTACCAGTTTAAAATGCTATGCTACCAAACTGCAGCTATGCTTTTGCAGCAGGTTACAAACAGCAACATTAGACCAGAAACAAATAACACTAAGCTGTGCTGTATTTCTCATTAGATTCAATGGGAAATTTGGCAATCTTCTGTAAAGTTTTTCCCACCTAGCAACACTTCTGCGTGTGTGGGTGGAGAAAGGTCCATATTTTTGTGCCATACAGAAATGAACACAAAAAAAAGCAAAAAAAAAAAAAAAAAAAAAAAAAAAACCAGCATCTCCAGTTACCACTCGGCTAAGGAATGTCTCATTAAAATATCTTTGTTATCACCGCTGAATGTTCCATGTGCGATGAATCACCTGCTCTGTTATGCAGGAAGTGAGGCAGGTAGCAGCCCATGTGTTCTGTTTCCTGTTTGTCAGGAAACTCTAGGTCCATTTGGAACCATAATGATCTACATCCATATGTGTCAGTTTGCTCAAATGTCACTTTAAAGGCCCACAGACCGGATTCTTTTATATTTGCCTCTGGAGTCCAGACATTCCTGCATATGCCAGTGTCCACTCATCTACTCCACACAAGCGTTACAGACAACGGGCCACTCTTAATTACTTCTACATTCTAATGCAAATGTAATGTGAGGGAATATGGAATGGCTGGTTTCTGGCCACTGTTGAACAATGTTGCCCTAAGACAACTACGATTAGGGTTCTACATTTGTTTGTTAATCATTATTGCGATATTTTCTTTTGCAACACTGATATTGCAGAAGGCAGAAATATGCAAATGAGTACTGTCTTGTGTGCTGAGAGCATTTTGACCAACCACAGTTCTAGATCAACACTTCTGTGAGTGTTTTGGTGAATTGAGGAGTTCACGTAATCCAAAAAAAGGCAGGAAAATCTTTAATCCAGTCATAATATTGATTCACTAATGCATTTTTGTTCAATGCAAGACATAGTTTAATCATAGTAAATCAAATCAAAATCAAATCAAATCAGATTTATTGTCACATCACAAGAGTACAGGAGTACAGGTGAGTGAAAAACTTGGGTGCATGTTCCCACTGAATGCAGCGACAGTACTAGCATTTTGTCCATATTATGCAGCCCTAGCATACACCAGTCCCAAAACGGGGGGACGATTCCATTGCAGTGGTAGTAGCTGTTCATGTGCTACTGTCAGCTAGAAACAGAGAGCAATATGAGTTTAATAACTGTGCAGTCACTGAGGCGGGTTATTTTGCCCTTTTTTGGAGCAGAGACAACATCAAAAGCTTAAAAGCAGTTCAGACAGCTCACTGGGCCAGGAGTGGTTGAAAATCTCGTAACAGAGGACATTTCCCTTTGCTTTTTAAAATTTTTGGTGCCACAATGAACATATTATGTATGCCTTAGCCAGATTTTAGGCTATGTTCTATTTAGGCTCCAAGAACCTACACTGACATAAATATCTCAAAAATAGAGCCGATTTCTTTTCTCCCTGGTGTTTTGGATGGTCTACAAATATCTACTGTGCTCTTATTTTTCCATTACACTTTATGGCTGCATAATCATTCCTAGATTGACTACCCACATGGCCCCTTTACGTTTCTGTACTTAAAAATCACCGTATCTGTAGATTTGCTTGTGACTGTTACTTGACAGGTGTGTTAATGAAAATAAAATAAATAAAAATAATTAATCATTGTGGCAATTTGGGCAAAACAGGAGGAACAAGTATAACAGTTTTCATTTTTTTTGTTCCTTCTAATGAGAGAGACTCCACACAAGGTTAATCGAAGATCTATTCCTTTTCAGTCAGGGCATCCACTGCTACTTCAATATATGTTTTTGGGCAAGATTCCTGATATTACCGTCACCTACCATTGCAAACTATTTTCAATTCTGCTTTGATTCCAGTGGGATGAAGTGTAAAATTTAATAAATAAAACAAAGTTTCCTTTTGTAGGCATTGTGCAGCCAAAAGACATAAATGCAATACATCGCTCTGTCATATCACAGCATTAGCAGATCACAAATCTGTGAAAATCGCTATAGAATCAGATCATGGCTCAGGTTTCACAGCAATATCATACTATCTAGTGATTTCCACCCTAACTAAAAATACAAGGAATGTTTTTTCTTGGACATCAGCATAGACTTCTGATCCAAAGGTTATACAGAAGCGCCACTGTTGTTCAAACCCAGAACGTTACTTGTCATGGTAACAAAACAATTACACTGAAAATCCAAAGAACTGGAATGTCAGTTTTGAGTCACATCCTCCACCCATACTTTGAACAACCATTTCTGAGGGGGCAGCAGGGGACTAGAGAGCGGAGACTTAAACTCACGTAAAATATGGCTTAGCCTATACAGTGAGCTGTTAATCAGAACTGTAAGCAGACTATGATAAAGCTTTTGGGAGGCACAGTCATCAACATGCTAGTAAATGTGTGATGTGATAGGAGACAACCATGGAAATGAGTGCAATGGTTTCTTCTTTTGTAGTCAATGAAATACAGCCAGTATGTGATATTGCATTGTGTGTGTAGGCCTGTCACAATTATTACATAATTGCCTCATCACGATTATTTGACATGATCATAATTTTTGGGGATGAACACAGTTTAAAACTACAATAATTTTCCACAGTAGTTAGATTTTTGCAACAAACACTATTTGTGATTTGGGTTTCTGGAGTTTAGGCAAATACACGTGAACAAAAGAAAGCTTTAAATACATTCATTACAAATGAAAAAAGTCTTCAATTCTAACTTGGAGCTCTAACATGACTAGAAGGCATCTCTGATTCATGCTATTGTATTGGTTATCTATGTGTGATTTTCGATGAACAAGAACCATTAAGCACAGTTACGTATAATAAAGACAAATAATCATCAGCTAAGATTTCCTATTCATGACCGCCCTAGTTGTATGTTTGCATGATATAATATGAATATAGTATGGATATAATATGGTATAAGGCTCAAATATAGCTTAACATGGTCAATGTCACAAATTTGCATAAATTTGAACAGTGACCCAGAAATAGTGCAGAATTTTGAATACTCCACTGAATTTGTGTGTTATGTTATACTCTGCTACTCTAAAACACATGAGTGTTAACATGAGCGTGCTGCTAAGTACGTGTTGTTAGGGATGTGACTGAGAAGGCAAGGCAAACAGGCTAATCTGATGATAGCTAGATGCAGAAACAGTAAAAATACATTTCTCTAACAAACTAACATGTTGGTAGATTGTCCAGTGAGGACAAAAATGCCTGAGGACAAGACAACAAATCCTAATCAGCATCCAGAGTTGTAGTGGTTAGCTGTAGTTTAAGCTCATCTAAAGAGGCAGTCTTTGTAACTACCTCTGACTGATACAACATTGCTTGAAAGGCCTGTTGCCTGATGGCTGAGGAGGATCTCTGCAGGCTGAGAGTGCACATGGACAGAGCGCAGTTTTGAACTCAGACTGGACCACTGCTGACTTCACAAAGTGCCCTTAAATAAAGAAGATCATTGCTGCATCCAGTCTCCTGACTCCCTTCATCGGGTGCAGAAAATGATTTACAATACTACTGTTAAATAATCTCAAAAAGACTCACCAACGTGGTTAGTGACACTGTACGGCATGCAGTTCTTAGTAAAAACAGCCGCTACTGCGGAGAGAGAGAGCGCAATGGAGAGAGGAAGAGAGAGAGCAATGGAGAGAGAAAACAGAAAGGAGATAGAGAGAAAAAGAGAGAGAGAAAACAGAGAAAGGAAATAGAAAAAAAGAGAGAGGGGGAGAGAGAAAACAGAGAAAGGAGACAGAAGAGAGAGAGAGAGGAAGAGAAAGAGAGAAAGAGAGAAAGAGAGAGGGAGAGAGAAAACAAAGAGAAAGGAGAGATAAAAGAAAGAGAGAGCGAGAACAAAGAGAAAGACAGAGAGAAAAGGAGAGAAAGAGAGAGAGGGAGAGAGAAAACAAAGAGAAAGGAGATAGAGAGAAAAAGAGAGAGAAAACAGAGAAAGGAGACAGAAGATACAGAGAGAGAGAGAGGAAGAGGAAGAGAAATAGAGAGAGAGAAAACAAAGAGAAAGGAGAGATAAAAGAAAGAGAGAGAGAACAAAGAGAAAGACAGAGAGAAAAGGAGAGAAATATAAAGAGAAAGAGAGAGGGAGAGAGAAAACAAAGAGAAAGGAGAGATAAAAGAAAGAGAGAGAGAACAAAGAGAAAGACAGAGAGAAAAGGAGAGAAATATAAAGACAAAGATAGAGAGAGAGAAAAGGAGAGAAAGATAAAGAGATGCAGAGAGAAAGCGCGAGAGAGAGAACAAAGAGAAAGGAGAGAGAAAAGGAGAGAAAAAGAAAGCGCGAGAGAGAGAGAGAGAGAGAGAGAGAGAGAGAGAGAGAGAGAGAGAGAGAGAGAGAGAGAGAGAGAGAGGGAGCGAGAGAGAGAGAGAGAGAGAGAGAAGAAGAAATAACAGATGACCAACTGCCCCCAAGGAGCACTTTTTCCAAGCCTCTCTCCAAGTGCAGAGGTTTTTTTTTTTAGCATTGGGTCATCTCAACTTCCAACTCCTCTGCACCTCCTTATCAGGATGGTGGAAATAAGCAGTGAACGGAACAGCTGTCCTCACTGTTTCATTGGTTATGTTTAGCTCGCCAAATAAAGAGGGAGTGGGCCACATCTTCCTTCACAAAAGCCACATCTGTGCAATCATCAAGCATCACAGCCATGGTAATTGTTGCCAGGGAGACAGGATGTGTACACCTGGCCCCTCCCACTGCAGGTGCGCTGCTTTAGCTTAGTCAATAAAGCACTCTGCAGGTCTATGGTGAGGATGACTACAGCTGGTTAGTAGAGAGTGTGGAAAGTAGCAGAACTGTCTGTCACCAAAAGTGTCAGAGAGCTAAAAACTGCAGCAGAAGCCATCTCGAAACCTGAATTTTACCTGTAAGGTCACTCATTTTAAGGTCCTGGGTCATACTAGAGACATGTTTTTTTTCCACTATGAAAGCCTTTTCAGAGAATAAGGCTAAGAAAAGCTGGACCAGTGACATCTCTGGTCATGTGTCAAACACAGAGGGGACTCACTGCAGCGACACAATACACATGGTCTATATTAGTGTCTCTCAGCCCTGGTCCTGGAGGTCGACAGCCCAACACATTTTAGTACATTTCAGCTTTAACACACCTACTTCAATTCAGCTGGGCTGTTAATGAGCTCATGAGTGGGACTGATCCAGGGCAGTGGGACTCCAGCACCAGGGTTTGAGAAACACTGGTCTACACTTCTCATCCACTAGCTCAACAAGCTCCAACCATAAAACGTCTTATTTTCAACCAAAGTTTGTGATGGTAGCAAGAGAATAGAATTCACCTCTGTACATTTCAGTGCTGAGCCAAGACAACCATTTCGTAATGTCAAGCCGCACTCTAAATTCAATTCAATTCAATTCAACATTATTGTCATTATACAATACAGGGTAGTACAGTATAACGAAACACTATCGGGCTACTTTTCCAGTACAGTAATAAAAGATGCATAGTAAACAGTGCAAAGACAAAAGACAGTAAAAGACAGACAAAATGCGCATTAAAAAAGCATTAGCTCAGATCTCAATCTTCTGGTGTGACCAATTTTAAAAATGCAATGTTTCTCAGAACAATTTATTTTTACTTATTGTTTTCACAGTTCAGTTTTTTTTTAATAAGACCTCAAACTTTTTAGCTGTGAATGCCACACAAATGTAGATCCTTACTGAAGTTGGAACTGTAAAGTGTCTAACTGTACAAAAGAGGTTACATCACCACATATGGGCAGGATCATGCCTCCACACCAGCTAAACAGTGCAAAAGAAATTCTGGAGTAGTAACAATCTCTATACCTTCTGGAATAAAATGGTTCAAAAGGTCTACAACTATAATCCAAAAAAAGGTGATAGAAATGTAATAGTAACTGTGCATTTAAATGTGCCGAAGCTGTTCTCTGCAGAGGATCTATTAATGTGTAATATGAATGGGGCACCAAGACTTTTGTAGGCTTCCACAACTTGGTAGGTACATTTGCCTCATAGCAACACTAAAGAAGCAAACGTCTTCAGTTCTACTCACTTAATACTGTTAGAAATGAGTTAAATTAGAAAATTCAATCAACAGTCCATCAATACTGCTGTTGTCATGATTTTAACATGCACCCTTATGAAGAACAAAATGAAGCAATGGAAAGAGGAGAAGACATAGAATAATCTCTCCATATCTCCATCCCAATCAGCTCTTCATCTGCTTATCGGTGGTATCATCGGGCTGCTTGCTGGCCGAGTGGAACAGAAACTCAGCTCTTCCTGGAGTGGCTCATTTACACACGGCTGTGCGGCTTAGTTTTTAAAGTTATCACAGATCGATCTGCTGATGGGGGAATTCTGGGTAAGCCGCTGAAGGAAGAAATCCATTATCACACACACACACACACACACACACCCCCCCCTGTCTCATTCTCCCTGTCTTCTCACACACTCTGTCTTTGAATGCCTACACACAAGCAAACAAAAACACACAGACCCCTTTCTTCAAACACACAGCATTACATATGCCAATACGAATGAACAAAACAAACTGAACAATTATTTGTTTTGGAGTTTGAAACTGTATTTAGATATTTGCTAACATCCAACAGCTTTTTGGCAACTTGCTGAATGAAATAATCAGTTGATTATATAAGCTTAATAACAAGCTCACTAATAAGCTCGACAATAGCTATAACAAGCTCAATAAATGCATTACCAAGGTTAACAGTCCCAATGATGGTAAAACTAGGGATGCATTGGTACCAATACTGATATTGGTTATCGGGCCAGTACAGTGCTCATTTACTCATACTCAACCTCATAAAAATGCACCAATACCAGCTGATACCATGTGACATAGCTCAAGTGTCCACTGACACACTAATGAACAAAACAACTCAGTTGGCAGTGACAAAGACTCTGCTCACACATCGAGATGTGTCTGACTCTGTGGAGACTGCGGTCGAACGATACAAATGAGGAGCATGAGAACAAAACTATGAAATGTATTTCACTTACAGCTGTACAGAAGCATTTCTGATGTAAAACACCCCCATTCCTCTCCACTGCAGCACGAATCCAAAGTAACCAATGTAACACGGCTCCAGAGCTAATTTGCAGGCACAAATCAAACAGTCTGCCCTGCCCTGACCTTTCCAGTATTTGGAATTTGGCCAAAGCAAAGTGTGTAAAATATGTAATCTATCTATCTATCTATCTATCTATCTAGTGTCTTACATTTATTGATACATTATAGCATTTAACCTCTGTTATTAGTTACTGTCATTACAGTTATATAGCTTATAACTGACTGATAAGTCATTTTTGAGAAATCTGCAATACCAGAGAATGTGAAACCCAAATAGACACGAGTTTTTTTCTCAGTCATGAACAGTGAGCTCACTGTCCACAGAGAGAACGCCCGAATCCTAAATTGAGCATAGAAAACGAAGAGCCTACAGCAGAAGAGACGTGTGTGTGTGCGTGTATATATGAGAGCGTGTGTAAAGAGAAGGGGAAAGGGAGGGAGAGAAAAATGGGGATTTCAGAGGGAAGGAAGGGGGTCCCATGGGAGAGGGCTGAGCAGGTGGTGACACTAGAGAGAGAGAGAGAGAGAGAGAGAGAGAGAGAGAGAGAGAGAGAGAGAGAGAGAGAGAGAGACACAAAGACAAAGACAAAGGGAGTGAGTGAGAATAACAGCCAGAATGAGGCTCTGTGGATCGATTTACAACTCCCAAACTGTCAGACAAAGCGCAACAGGGAGGGTCGGGGGGCTCCTGCAGGCTGTAATATGCTGCCCTCCCATCATTAAATATTCATTATTCCAGGCTTTTGTTAATTGAATCCACTGTTTGATTTGACATACCGGAAATCAGCTGTTAAAACGGTTTTCTGAGCTAGCATGACTTGTTTAACAGCACAACATTTGTTAAATGTTATCTTATTGCTCATTCAGTTTTATAATGTACTATATAATGAAAACAATCAAAATCATGAACTGATATCACATTTTTATACATACATATACACATCACCGCCATTTGAACAAAACCTTGCGTTTCCATTTTTGTGATTTTTTGTTGCTGTTTTTAGTCAAACCTTAGTCCAAATTTAGTTAAAAACTAATGAAGCCAATGAAAACTTTACACTTTACAGCAGAGAATGTGGCGTTCTGTGTTTTCTTTCTAAAGAGACAGTGTTTTTTAGGGGTGGTTAAAAATCTTTAAAAAAAACCTAGACAAATTTCAGAAACTCATGCTCATGCACTTATTTATACTGGACATCATTTTGTATTTCAAATAAAAGGTGAAAGATCAAGAGTATGTTTGCTCCCCCTCTAATAAAGAGAGCATGCATATGCTTCACTTGCTCCATTGTTCAGCTGCCCAGATTTACTTATTTATTTTTGACCTTTTTTATTTTTTTACACTGTGTGAACATTTTACAACGATTGGACCAAAAAAATATGGTTCAAAATTACTTGCCAAGTTTTGGTACATGAAAAACTTTACAGTTAGGAATGTAGGCCTTGTTTTGACACCAAAAATATAGACAATAATGACAACAGAAATGTAAACAATAAACAAAAAAAGCAAAAACATTACAAAAGAATAAAGTTGTTCATCAAACACGGAAATATGTTGATATGTTGATGCTGATGCCAATACATAAAAATGTTTATAACAAATTGTGTTGTATAATACATTGTATAATATTGTATAATAACAATAATAATAATAATAATAATAATAATAATAATAATAACAATAATAATAATATAATAATAAACCTCCCTAAAACACGCTTTATAATAAATTTAACAATAGACATAGAGGAACATGAAACTGCATGTTTCAATACAAAGAGATCATAATTAGTCCTGGTTAACTGGATCTGGAGCAGTTTTGCATGTGAAATGCTAAAAAAAATAATAATTGTAATCGAAATGTTTGACAGCAGTTCATAAAATTGACATTGCTTCTGTATTTTGTCTTTGTGCAAAAATATCATATGACATGCTATTTATCCATATCGCTCACCCGTACAGAGAAAAGTAACATTTATTTCTGTAGAGTTACAAACGCAGGAACATTAATAAGATGCAGAGGCCTTTACAACATCTCAAGCGTTCTGCACTTTCAGAGTACAATAACTACATCGTTCAATATGGGTTTGAAATGTCAGCAAATCTAAAATCAACTGACTGATAAAAAGAGAGAGAAAAGAGAGAAAGAGAAAGAAAAAGTGAGAGAGACAAACAGAGAGAGGGACAGCGATGGAGAGAGTGCCATCAGTGAAAGTGTAGAAGATGTAAATAGTAATTTACGTTGAGATCAATACATGGGGAAGAGGCCTGCGGCAGTGGAATAATGAAGACCAGCCTATTTTAATGGGCCAGCTATGCAAGCCCAAAGTAGACTTTAGAGCACAGGCGAGCCGACTGGGCAAAACCGTTGATGGCAACAGAAGTCATAAGGTCATAAGAGCGCACGAGAAGAGAGGGAGTGGGGACAGAGCACAGGGCGAGGCCTGGTGTTGGTGAGGTCATGAGAAAATGCAGCTGTTTGACACTTGAGGCAGGAGGGAAAAAAAAAAAGCAGAGGAGGCGCTTAGACACCACCCATCACAGCATTAAAGCAGCTGTCGATTTACTCAGGGACAGAAATGTACCACTGTTGTTTGAAGGGTCTTAGACGGCTCGACTGTCTCGGTCATAAATCCACACCGATTCCAAATGAACAAGGTTAATGACTTATTTGGTACACTACAGAGTAGTAAGGTCTACTTCAAGGAAAACACACAAAAGCTTGTACAAGAGCACTGTTTTGCTGATATATCTCATTTTCAAATTTCTCCAAAACCAAACCTTCAAGTCAAGACATAAGTCAATTAACCCTGTTTGATGCTGTTTCTTTAGTTTTGCGCTGGCGCTAAGAGGCTAATGTAACTAACAAATTATAGAAGCTTATATCCTGCCATTCAGCGCTGTGCAAACTGATGGCCTAAATGATCATTTGACCCAATTCAGGCCTCAAAATAGCCACTACTACTTGTTTTAGCTACAAACATGCATTCCAACACAATTTGGATAGTCAAGTATCTGTAAGAGTTAAAAGCCAAATATCTAGTTAACCACCACAGGAAGACAAAATACCCAAGGAAAATCGGTATGTTTGTTTCAAATAAGTCACAGAAGCTGCTTCTTCAGAGATCACTGGATGCATCTTCTATACAAGGTCTTTTCTCCACAGTGACTAATGCGCCAACGTGGTAGTTTTTCAGAGAAGCCTATCTCCACTCTTTGCTGCCTTAGTGGACATCAGCTAGAGTGGTTATAGTAGTTAAAGCACTGACTGCATTATCGCTGCCTTTTCACTCACATTTTACAGTCCTGTTAAAACAGAAGATCATAAACATAAAACTACTCGCCAGTATATTTTCTTTACCGTCTTCTAAAGCTGAAACATAATGAATACCCTACAGAATTTTCAGTATTTGAACACTGGCAACTCAAATAAGTGACTAAGTACTCAAGTAGAAAACACATAACCAAGTCCATGTAAGATTACTTGAAAACTTCTATTGCTAGCTAGCTATGTCAGCCTTGCAGCTCCAGTGCAAAACTAAATAAGCAAACATCAAACATGTCTTAACTGATCAACTACATCTGATGTAAGGGGGATATTGTGTACATTTGAATTTTCACCCATCAATTTCTTTAAAGGGAAACAAACATAAGAAACCATCCCTAACTCTAAAAAACAAATACAAACACATACACACACAAAGGAAACTACAACTCAAACCTAGGCGGCTGTGGAAATCCAAAGCATCTCTGTGTTAGTTGTTCCCTCACACACACACACACACACACACACACACACACACACACTATGGCTATTTGCATGGGGTCAGTGAATGGGGCGAGGGCGTGGCAGCAGAGCAGGACATTAGGGAAATGATGAATCTGATCTAGTGCGGCACTTGCACAAAGGAGTCCATTGTGCCCAAGCATCAACCTTATGCCCTACTGATCCCCTTCAAAACTGCACTGTCAGCCAAGTACACTGCAGCCAATGAGAGCCCACCATAACGCTTCCCAACCAATAGGAACATGGGACAAATTCTGATGGCCAATTAACTTTGAGATAATGCCTGTTCAAACTGCACTAGGCCCAGCAGTGCTGGATGATGTATCGTCTGTCCCGGTATGGGCACATGAGTCACTGAGAAGACTGGATGCCTCTGCTAAAACTAAGATGTTGTCACATTCACATTCTCCTGAGAATACAAAGCGTTAAACACTTTATATTGCCATGTTTACAGCCTGTAATAACCAACTCTCCTATCATTGACTCCTGCCCATAGACGGCTGTGGAATCAATGGGAACTAAATAAGATGTGTATAAACAGTTACTTTTGATTTGTCTGTTTGTCCGCAGTATTTTATAATGAACACAGCCTTAACTTCAACCTATATTTAATAGTTGTTCGTGATAGTTAGTAATATTACATTTACCTGTTTATCATTTATTATTAAACGACATCACATTTCCCGTGTTTGCAGTAGTCATCCATAAGTATTTGTCAGCTGTTTTCACAAACAAGCTAACTGTTGAACACAGCTTTTTTTTATTAAATCAACACTGCTAATGTTTAGAAGTTTACATTGTTCATTTTTATCTGATACCAAGAAAACATGCCAAAGAAAACTTCACCATTGTGGCTACCCTAATGGCATGTTGCTTTTATTTAGCACTATTAATAATTCATTATGGCAACCATAACTAAGCCAACTTGGTCATGGCAAAGATTTGGATTTTCCCGCTTTGATTTAACATGTTATCTGAATATTTTACTTAAAACACGTTTAAATCACTTAAAAAATACAAAAAGTCTTAAATGTCACTAAAATGAACTGGCTTTTAACCAGATTCTGGAGGCATGACAACTCTGTATTAGGGGCACTAAAACTGCAAACTTGCGGACCACCCAAAGGCTTAAACATCCAGAAAATTAACACGGACAGATCAATGAACTAATCAATGAATGCACTGCACTGACAGGCAAAAAACAAACTACACCCAGTTGGGAAACTGGTAATAAGGTAAATCAGGTAATTCCATTTAACCCTTGTTAATGACTAGCTCTAGGGTCAGTCCAACTAGATGGCCCTTTTTCTGTGGTGCCATTTTGAGAGCTACAGGAAGTTAGTAAAGTGACTACTGACCATTTGGGAATAAACGGATGTTTGAATTCCACCATACGTTAAAGTCTATTGGCAACACACTAAAGCTGTACTCCATTATCTGTAATGTCCAATTGTCAGTGCTTTTTCACGGTGCTGTATGTTTGTAATACACTGCCATTTGTCACTGAACCCATGAAGCGTCTGGACTTCTGTCTCTGAGCATAACTGTTGCATGACGTCAGGAAAGAATTTATGGGAAGTGCCTGTGTACGGCCTCCCCAGGGCCTGCCTGTATCTGTGTGATCTATAGTGTGTTTGTGTGTGAAAGCAACAGGCGCAAAAAAGGAAGCACAGGCAAAGAAAGTAAGAGCGAAGGAAAGAAGATATAAAACCTTTATACTGAAGGAAATGAAAGAAAAACACTAAAAAAGTACAGGAGATGTGAATTTGGTTCATGTACATTACACAGTAATTGGAGATGGAGCTTAGTAGAGAAACAGTACACGCCTCCATTTACTGTACAATGACACCCCCTCCCCCCCCCTTTCTCTTCTTTGACCTCAGGGAGGAAGCGTCAGAGAGAGTCCACATTCTTGGTCGACTTGTTTTTGCTCAGTTTTCCCATGTGTGTTTACAAACCATGCAACGTCGCAGAAAGAGTGGGTCCACATCCAAGTACATATCTGTAGCTTGTGTTACACCAGAGATGTCCCAAAAAGCCACCGCTTAAAGCGACAGCTCAGTTTTTCTCTAAATTCAAATGCAGTCAATCAGCCTGTTAGGCTAACATAGCTAACAAGTAAATGAAACTTATGAAAACCAACAAGCATCACTGACACATACCTGAAACCTCACAAACAGACTTGATGATGTGGTTTCTGACACTGTATGACACTGTTATTTATTAAAATAGACTACAGTGCAGGAAAAATTCAGGCTTTAAGACGGCACTACATATTAGCAATGCAATTTTCACTTTTATACACGACAGGAGAGGCGTGCAAAATCATCACTACTATTGTTATCATGCTAAATTACATCACATGCTTTTCTGAGCATTTTGTGGATATTTCTGAGCATAATTAGTAGGGAACTGTAGGTCGATGCCTTTATCTGATACTTCATGTACTTATCTGACAATGTTGTAGCATAAACCTTTCTAGGATGTACTCCTACCTGGATTAGAATTACACAGAAATGCAACTCTCATTTGTAGAGAACTACAAATGGAGTAAAATGCAGAAATGTTAGTTCACTAGCCCAGTGTCACCGCAGTGTTCTGCTCCCGTTTCTGTTAAGAAACTGCCAGCGTGATTTCTCTCTGCTACATACTGCAAGGCTAGTTTTACCACATGGATTCCCTGTAATTTACTTTAGCCTTGGAATTTTAGCTTGCCTCAAAGTGACTCGCAGTAGTAGAAAAAAATTAGATAAAATGACTGAGTCAGTGTAAAACATCCTCTCTAATCTGAAGAAAAAATGAGGTATTATCAATAATCGTCATTTTTTAACTTGAAAATATTGTGCTAATTATTTCTAGATATCGCGCAGGCCTAGATAGTTGTGTATTGTGAAAAATTCTTTGTGCAGTGCGATATATTTTCCTAGGTTACGTCTCTTACCTCTACAACATAACACAGAAGCAAAGCACCATCTCCGTTACAAAACTAAGAAGCAAACTTCAGACACAAAACACACTGGATATTTTGCGGGTAAGCTTAACTTTGGATTTAGATAAAAGACACCCGAGTCCCACAAGACCACCATTCACTGATGCGCACACATACACACAAACACACACACAGACAGACAAACAAACAAACAAACAAACCAAGTAGTGTGTTTAAAGCCTTGAAAAAAACAGCCACCAGGGCATTTCCACCTTCACAGTATATCTCGCCCCTCACCCTCCTTCATTCAGTCCCTTCTGACTATCTCTAGGCTTTACAGTTGGTGTATTCCACCTTCTCTACACTCTATAAACAAAGGTTCTTTGATGGTTCTTGGCTTGGATGTATAGTTCTTGGTGAACATTTTAAATTAGTATAAAATCTGAAGGCTCTTTAAACTTTAAAAAAGGTCTTTCATGCTCACATTTCATCAAATGGTTCTTTGAGAAGGCATCCATTGAAACTTTCTTTAGGGACCCAAAAGTGATTCTTCTATTCCATCACTCCAAAGATGAGTGTAGATCATTGTTTAGAGATGGTATTTCAGCATCAATGGGGCAGCAGAAAACGCTGGATCGGATATCGGAGTGAAAAAAAGCATGAATCTGATTCAGCCCTGCACTCTTAAAGAGCTCTTCAAGGGTTCTTGAGTAAAGAAAAATGTTCTCTGTTGATCCATGAACACTCAAATAACCCTTTGCATGGTTAATGAGTCCTATGAATCACAAAACAGTTCTTCAAATTATTGGAGAATGTGTCCTGTAACAGTGGAAGAACCATGGACCATAGTTCTTCCACTGTTACAAACTTGACATTGTAACAATAGCAGAACCATTTTTGGTGCAATACAGAACCCTTTTCAAAAAGGTTCTATATAGAACACATTCTCCATTAATCTGAAGAATCATGCAAGGGTTCTCTGGGTTCTCTGTGTGTTTGTGGTTCTATATGAAAGGATTTACTTTACTAAAGAACCCTTGAAGAGCCACCTTTTTTTAGGAGTGTGTAACAAGTCTAGCCTTAAATAGCTCACATTCACATTGTGTGGTGTCATGTTGTTAGTAGTGTCAACCAAGAAATAGCTCATTTTAAAAGGAAAAATATCAGATCGGCCAGCCAATAATCAAGACTTCAACATCAATACGTTCAAATATTTTAATATATTCAAGTGGTACAGTGCCAGCTCAAGTTAAGAATGTAGTTTCTCATACTCCATATATATTTGGCTGGACCATGAGGGCCAGTTCCACATTTAGACTTGAAAATCTGTTGCATTTCATTTCATAAGGTCTGAAAAAAGCCTAGAAGTCCGTCTGGCACAAGCTGATAACGCTCAAGATAAAGAGCTGGAGGGACAACAGATCAAGTGTTGGAAGCATTAATCAGCTGCCCCAATGTGTAACACCACACATGGCCGTAGGAGGTGGCAAGGCAAACATAAATATTGGTATCTGACACACAGCAAGTGTCCATGGAGCCTCAGCAGGGCTTTTCTGAAGATTGTGTACATCACAAACACTGGCCAGTGGTTTGCTTTCATGTTAGCATGGCCATTAGGAATGGTCCTCAATAGCCACTGGGCGTTAGCATGGAATCAGCCTGCCACAGCGAGGCAGCCTGAACACAGTGGATTATGTGGCTGATGTTACTGCATGTTTCACAATTTCACAGGTGAAGGAGACCAGCCTGCAATGTTCACAGCGACATTAGCCCTGTGAACAAGTGTCAAACCACTTCAAGTGGTGTCACTCACCTGAATTGAGTCGTTCGCCATTTCTGTTTCAGGTGTTTCTGGTGAACGCAGATGGCTTGCCAGGCACTCCAAAAAGCAGCAACCGTTGTTTTTTTCCTGCTTCCCCTCCTTCCAGAGAATCAGTGGTCACTAACAAAGGGGCTGTGTACGTCCAGAGCTCTTTCTTAAAGTAAAAGATAACAGATGTTCAATAAAATCTGACGTATTTGAACTAAAGCCTTATTCACTGGTGTTCAACGTCCATCCAGTCAATGTCATGTGGGCTCAGCAACCACGTCTGTTGTCAAAAGGAAAGAGGAACAGCCGTTGAATAGCAGCTACAAGTTAAGAGTGATTTCTGAAAGAGGTTTTATATCTTCATCTGAAGATGTAAAGTCCACTTCATGCTTCTGCAAGGACGACTATTTTTAACTAAAAGCCTGAAGACATACATCCATAACGAGCCAAGTCAAACCCCGGCTAGAAGAAGCATGCTGGTCAGCCGCTTCCAAAACCCCAAACCACTGGAAATGGGCAGGGTCTGCTAGCCAAACTAGGAGAGAAGAGCCGAGCCGAGCCGAGCTGAGCTGAGCTGAGTCCTCCTCGCTTTATTCAACGCATCTCACCGAGCCGTGTCTTTCAGTCTTCGCGTGCTGAACCGGCACCGAAACCGTCCAAACCGCCGCTCGCCATCGCCCGGAGTTGTCGGTATCCGTTTAAACTGCGAATTAAACAGCGCCGTACGCCTGTTTTTTGCCGGTTGAACCGCTCGGCGTGTCTGAATAGAGACCGCGCTGCCCCAACTCACTGAGGATGGCTCGGGAGCGCGCACAGACAACAGGGCAGCGGGAGCGCGCTCCTCGCGTCACGTGACCAGCCTGAGGAAAAGGACAATAAAGCGTGATCGGTTTTGAGTTATCAATGCAAATATTGACACCTGCTGTTTAGGTAAAACCTTCATATGGAACATTTTCCATTTCAACACGTATAAAAGTAAATTAAAAAGCAATCGCATGTATTTGCACTGCCCTTTTAAAAGATCTGTGTGCACCATAGAAAACTATTAAACAGTGCTACATGACTAATATCGAAGCTATAGAAAGATTAAACAGCAATAAGAGAAATGATATTTTCTAATAGATGTTTCTGTTCAAGGGTGTGTCTACAACCATTTTGGTGTTATTTGCATCGTATCATACGCGTAAAACCAATCCAGTCATTTGTGTCCTATCTTGAGTGTCCTGTTAATTTGCTTTGTAGAGACTGATTTAGGAATCTGCATGTACTTCTAAAGCTTTAAGTTGGCCTAACAGCTCCTGTTACCCTCAGGGCAGCGGTGAAGAAAACTCTTCAAACCAATGTCCTCCAGCGAGAGCAAACCAATCAGTTCTGTCTGATGGACGATGCTTCAGTAAAGACTTAAAGGGGAACTCCTCTGATGTTTCACAAATTCTGTATCATTTAGTGGTTGAGATGTAAACAGAGTCATTCAGGGAGGTTTGATGTGCGATGGTTCATTCTAGAGAAACTTGCCAACTCAGGTTTCTTTGCAGTGGCGGTGATAAGAACCAGGGGCCACCATGTCTTCGACACAAATACAGCCATATAATTTGCAATCCAAACCACTAGTGAACCTAAACGTGTCTTCCGAGTTTTAACACGTGGCGTTGATGATGTCATGTAATACATTGATTTGTGTGATAACTTTCTGTGAGGGAGCTTTTGGAGCAGGGGTTTTAATTAAAACTCAATAAGGTCCAGTTAGAGAAAATTTGTCTAAACTGCATTATGATTCAGTGCCATACACTCTATACTGGAGCAGCCTAGTAGGTATATCTTATGTAGTCGACAACTGAAGGTCAAATCAAATAAAGTACAATTCGGTAAAATTTCAACAACATATATTGTCAGTTTTTTCTTTTTAGAGAACTTCCCTTTCACTCACTTTCTTCTCCGACTGCCGTGTCTCACCTCATCCCTCCCCTGCGTGTGAGACTCACTCGAGTCTCAGTGCTCACTGTAATACGGATTGAGTTTTTATTGATATTGATTGATATTTACAATGCATGCGATCAGTTTCTGATTATCCTGGGCCACTAATGCGGCACCACAAAGGCTAGAAAAGTTATGCCGATTAAAGCAGGCCCACCCCATTGAAATTAAATAATTGTCCATAGTTTATTGGTTATAGGTCCAGGTCTGCATAGGACGGCGTCTTGGTCCAGACTCGAACCACGGTCCTCTGTTAGTGACCTCTGTTTTAGAGACATTGAACACTGTGGACCTCTGGTTCCCATCACCACCACTGTGAATAATTCTGACTCAGTACGTTTCTCTAAAACAAAGCATTTAACACCAAAACACTCTGAATGACTTTGTTTACATCTCAACCACTTATGCAGAAATTTTGAAAAATCGCTGGAGTTTCCCTTTCATTTTCGTGAAGCGGTCAGACTGATAAAGACTAATGGATTAAATGAAATATAAATCATTTTAAAGGGTAAAATGTTAATTGTGAGATTCAGTTGTAGTCGCATTAATACACACTCCATATTTACGTTCACTCATTGCTAAATCTCTTCTGTTTGAATCAAACATCACGGACTGTTAACTGATAACCGCCAACGGCTAAATCTTGTCTGACTGGATTTGCCGGGGCTTTTGTTTTCGGTCATGATGAGCGCCACACGGCATCACACAGTGAATGATACATCTGTCTTTTATGCAAAGACTAAAAAATAAACAAATCTCCTCTGCAAATCAGTAACATTAAACTAAGTTAAACTGAAGGGGAAAACCGCTTTCCACAAACACGTCACGTGGTCACTGGCGTTTCTCCGGCTCAGTGCCGGTGGGGGTGGGGACCTCTGAGAAACGTGCTGATAGAGTAAGAACTACAGGTATCGTGTTGCTGTTTTAAGAGCCTGAATTTGACTTTGTAATCGCCAAGTTCGTATTACATTTTCCCGGTCCACCTTAAGTGATGCAGCAGCTACACGCGGCTCGTTTACTGCCCTTTTGCGGCTCCAGAGCACAATTAGCTAGCTAGCTAGATTGTTTAGGTAAGAATAAAATAATCACCCTTTCCAGTAAAACAAAGCTCTGCCGATCATTCTTACACAGTTTTAACAACAAATGGTCTTAAAAGCATTAAAAATAATGTATAACTGCTTATTCACCGACCTTTAACCCTGAAGGTTGGCGCGCAGGCTACTGGTCACCACAGCAACGCGGACACCCGGGTCCCCTAGCCAACGGTAATGAACGGGCAAAGGGAAAGATTAAAGACGAGCACCGGCCATTCAGAGACGAACGGGCCCGTCTGCATTCACACGCACTCCGGTCGGTGTCTACAAACGTTTAACCTGCAGCGAGAACATGTCAAATAGTAAAAGGTCGCTAAGCTAAGGCAGCTTCTCCTTTGTATTGTCCCGTTATGCTGCACCATTTAAGGTGGAACGGGACAATTAGAACAAGAAGTCAGGGAATTCGTGCACACTGAGACATATTTACAGCCAAGCTAGTAAAATGGGCATTAAATTTGTGGCTCCCGAGGTGGTATTCCGCTTGGAACGGAAAGTTTAAATAAGAAGCTGTCAAAAATAAGCAAACCTCGGCTTCATCCTGTTTTCCACAACGGTCTGTGAAAAACGTTTTTTGGGTTTTTTTTTTTTTTTGGTTTTCGTTCCTTGTACGTTTCTAAGAATTGTTTATTCCAACACAAATCATGAATAAAATAAAGAGGTGCAATGCAGGGCGGATCAAAAGCGGTTTTGTGAGCAGAGTCGGCGCTGTTTAAAGCAGGCAACTGAACCACTGAGACTCTACTGCTTTACACCAGCCTCGGCCAATACGACGAAAAAACACCGATTCGACAGAAACGAAGAGTCGACTCCAAACATTTCGGCTCTGCCCAAGAGTCGACTCCGAGAGAGGCTGGGATCGAGGAATCGATTCTTTTGTGATCGACTTCACATCACCCGTGCAGATACCGACCTTGCTGCTTTGAACTGATTAAGATACATTAAAACTTGGATTACTTAAGTATGCCTTAATAGTACCACTTAAGTTAGACGGACCCCGGCGGAATCACAGTGTTTGCTATTTAACATTATTTTCATTTGTGTGTGCAGCTAACCGGCTAACGCTAATCGCGAGTTACGGCTAACGTAACCTTAGTAACCGCTATTTTCGGAGCGCAGGGATGACGGACGTCGAGGCAGTTTACGAGGAACTGATACCTGAAAGCAGCGAGAATAATCCCGAACCATCACATACAGGAGCCGGTGAGTTAGACTGAAAAATAAAGTGTCACTAATTGTCTCCAAAATCCTCGTCTTTTCAATTAAACCCCTGCTCTGCGCCTGTGGTTGTAGATGGCGATACAGCGGCGCCATCTGCCGGCGAAGACGCGCACTGCGCCCCATCCTGTTTGAAAATGATGGATGAAAAGCTGCATCCCATAGAAGAGCAACTCCAGTATCTCTTAAACAAAGCAGATGAGTTTCAGACACAACTCATTAATAGGTGCAGGGAAAATCATCTTCATGCTATTACGTTTCTTTTAAAGTGCTCTGATTCTAGTGCTGGGTGGTATTGCTAAAATTTAGTATCACTGTTTTCCAAATATCATACTGTGCCAAAGGTCTAGGCCCCTGAGGAAAACTAAATTAAAAACCTCTTTATCTGCGCAGTAAACATTTATTTGCTCGGAAAAACACAGATTTTAGAATAAGTGCAAATCCATCCAGTTACTAGGAATGTGATTCTTATACCGATTCTGACCAGGGGTGTAGACATCTGGAATCAAACTTTGGTTTGCAAACTAGCTCATAAGATATTTTCTACTTTTTTCAAAACAGTAAATTATTTTTACTTTTGTTACTGTATTTGTGTTGACTTGCATCTAATCCAGTGATAGGGTGTTTTTACACGTAAAAGCATGCATTGCACGATGTTTAGGTGCCTATAATATCATGGCATCAAGCCATATATAAGGTAGCATTAATAAAGTTGTACTAACTTACTGTTTATTCAGTTTTTGTGCTTTTTTTGATCTGTTTTTCCAAAACAGTTGAACTGTCAGCTCTAGCATAATTAGAGTATAATGCAAGTAGAATTTTTTTTAAAAATTGTGTAATATGTCATAAATATAACTGTCATTATTGGTCAAATAGAGCACTAAAAGTGTCAGCTTAGTAAACACAAACACAGCAGACTATAATACAAAATATGTCTGCTATTGATCCGTCTCTGTTCCAGATCTCAACACTTCTTTTAAAACCACAGTGATTATATACAGGGTGGGCCATTTATATGGATACACCCAAATAAAGTGGGAATGGTTGGTGATATTAACTTCCTGTTTGTGGCACATTAGTTTATGGGAGGGGGGAAACTTTTCAAGATGGGTGGTGACCATTTTGAAGTTGGCCATTTTGGATCCAACTTTAGTTTTTTCAGTGGGAAGAGGGTCGTGTGACACATCAAACTTACTGAGAATTTCACAAGAAAAACAACGGTGTGTGACCTTGGGGGCCATTCAATTGGCCCACGACGACCAATCCACTTTCCAGGAAACTGTTCATCTAGGAATGCTCGGACCTGACACCCATAATGTGGTGGTGCACCATCTTGCTGGAAAAACTCAGGGAACGTGCCAGCTTCCAAAGTGGATTTGGTCATCGTGGGCCAGTTGAATGGCCCCCAAGGTCTCCCGATCTAACCCCCTTAGACTTTTATCTTTGGGGTCATCTGAAGGCAATTGTCTATGCTGTGAAGATACGAGATGTGCAGCACCTGAAACTACGGATACTGGAAGCCTGTGCTAGCATTTCTTCTGCGGTGTTGCCCTCAGTGTGTGAAGAGTGGAAGAAGAGGCTGCGCTGACAATCCAACACAATGGGCAGCACTTTGAACACATTTTATAAGTGGTCAGAAACTTGTAAATAACTCATGAAAGAATTACGTTAAAACCAGCACACCGTTGTTTTTCTTGTGAAATTCTCAGTAAGTCTGACGTGTCACACGACCCTCTTCCCATTGAAAAAACTAAAGTTGGATCCAAAATTGCCGACTTCCAAATGGCCGCCATGGTCACCACCCATCTTGAAAAGTTTCCCCCCTCCCAAATACTAATGTGCCACAAACAGGAAGTTAATATCACCAGCCATTCCCACTTTATTTGGGTGTATCCATATAAATGGCCCACCCTGTATAAAAACATTATGGATAAATATTTTAAATCATCATGGCCAACCAAAATGAACCCTTTGCATGGGTTTTGTAGTGGAGACCGGCTCCAGAGTGAGGGTTTTGCTCGTGTGGTGCCAACGTTTCTGCATACCTGTCAGCCATATTTCACCTACCTGGAGTCCACAGCCCGCAATTCCTCACCTGACCGGACTCCACTGCCAACGTACATTCACACTCGGGTAAGAACCTTTTAGGGGTTTGTCTGTACAGATTCTATGACCCAGTATGTAATGTGGTTCTTGCCTGTGCATTTTTAATACAGTAGCAATAAAAAATCCAGTTGTCCCAACAAGACATCAGCATCTGATAAATACATAATTAACAGAAAGAAGTACGTCTTAGAAGACAAACTGGCAAATGGTTTTGAGTAAAAAATAGGAAAATAGAAACAACATCAAAGAGGCTGCTGTGTTCTGAGAACAGCAGACTGACCACCCCAGAGTCAAGACCTCAGCATCACTGAAGGTGTTTGGGATTAGATGAACCATAAGAAGCAGAAAATGCAACCAACTTCTAAGCCTTACCTTTTGGAGGTGTGGAAAAATGTCTCTGCAGGTTTCTTTGAAAAACTGAAACAAGTCTCCTGAAAAGAACAGAAGCTGTGATAAATTCAAAGTGTGGACACACTAAACACTGCAAAATTATATTCATTTCTTGAGAGTTTTTGTAATTTTCTGTCAGATATAGGTTTTCTTTTTTCCTGCTGCTAAAATTATTATGTTGTGTTTAATGGCCGTTTGACTAGAAATCAAATAAATTAATGGTGGTCTCTGACTTCTGTACAATACCATAAATGATGAAGATTTTATAGCAGTATATTTAATTGTATTCAATTCACAGTCTGCATTGTTTTGGAAAAAATGAATGTTAATATGCAGACTGTAAAACCTATAGAACTTATACTCAGTTGATTCACCTGAGATGAACCACACAGTACACTGTACAGCAGGCTGGCAAGCTGTTGATGTACACTGGCTGTGAAGTTTGGGGAAACCTTGCTTTCCTTTGGAACATTCTCAGTAATCTTTGATTTTTTTCAAGGTTTGATTTTGAGTGTCACTTCAGTTACCAAACGCTTTGTTATACACCAAATGCCAAGCAAAGTGAAAAGCTCAAATAAAAACAGTATGAGAACAAAAGAAGGAAATGAAAGATGAATTTTAAAAGAAACAAAGCCTCGAGTGGTGATCACCCACACTGCTCCTGGAGATCTTCTTTCCTGTGGAGTCTAGTTCCAGCCACATCTGCTACACCTTCTCCAGCTAATGAACTTCTTCAGAAGTCATCAACTGGCTGTATGATGCATTAGTGTTAGATAAGCGGGGCAGTATGTTAGATTCAGGTTGGAACTAAACTCTGCATGAGAGTAGATCTCCAGGACCAGGGTTGGTGACCACTACTCTAGACAGAAAGTGTCAAAGTCATAGGAAAAAGATGTCTTGAGTCTGACCCTAAAGATTGGACTGTATCTGAGATCTTCTGGCTGTTGATTCCAGCTTTGGATGGTATTCAAACTGAGTGCTGGATCACCATGCTTGGTTCTGAGTGATCTGTGAAGGCTTTTAGTTTTTTTTCTTTGAGAAGATCAGATATGTATTTTGGTCCTAAGCTATTGAGTTATTGTTAGATAAGTAGCAAAACTTTAAAAATCAGTTCTGTAACTAACTGGCCATCTGTGTAGGAATCCCAATACTGGGCTAGAATGCTCAGTTCTGTTTTTTCCAAATAAATAAATAATGAATGTTTTGTTCAAATTAAAATAGCAGATTTTTGCCATAATAATGATAATCACAGCAAGGGAATAAAATTTAGGAGGTTTGGCAGTAAACCTGGTTAGTCTCTAATATATTCAGTTACTGTAAATCTACAGAGAAAACAAAACTCATTGGTATTGAAAACATTTTGCATTTTGTGGCTCAGATGCGACTCAGATATTGCTCATGTTTCCAATGCTACATCAATGTTTCCACCCATAACTGAGAAGATGAAATTAATAGCGCTTTACGGACAGGAATGCTGCTTTAGACAATCGAATAGCAGTGCCAAATTAACAGCAGGGGGGAAGTTCAAGGCTGTGTAATTCCCAGTTTAGATTTATTTACATTTTATCCAGTAGTCTTATTTACAAGACCAATGGCTGAACTGCTTTGTGTCTGAGATATTTTATGAGCACAGTTCCAGACTGAGCTTGCATTTCTGTGTGTTTGAGGCAAATACACCCAGATTCATCATCTCTTATGTGTCACTTGCTGCAGCTGTTGCAGTTCTCTGAGCAGCTGTGCAGTCGGCTGGAGCAGCTGCTGATAATGTACGCTTCCTTCGGCTACCTCTGTCTGGAGGAGGAGAACCCGCTGTGGTAAGAGCTGATGTCCCGTCTGGTTCGCTTTTGTATGCTATCAAAAAAAAGAACAGGTGATTACACAGCTTGAACACCATTTAGCTTCTCTTTAAAAACTGCAAACACTTTGAAGGTAAGTTTACTGTGAGTCATTAAAACTTACTTACATGGGCCATATATTACGTTTCTTGTATTGTATGTTTCCCACTTGTATTTGTTGTCTGCTTATAATGTTTGTGTAGTTGTGACATCAAAACAGGCTGCTTTTGAGCTTAGTCCATATATGGACTAAGCAAAGTCACCTTTTACCTTTTGGGAGTATTTCACAAAGCAGGATTTTTGAGTTAGCCAGATAACATGAGCTTAAAGTTGAGGACTGTCCAACAGGAATGTCCCTCAGCTCTTTCCTTGTTGGGCACACATGTCTGTAGGCTTATCTGGCTAAACTGAAAAGTCTTGCTCTATTAAACAGCTACATAGTCTTTGTGGCGTCTTTAATAAACAAACACAACCACACAAGTGCATTCATTTTATGCTATTTTGGATCTGGGACTTTGGAAGATGTGCTATAGAAAGCTGGAACTGGAGACCTTCAAAAATCCAGACAGTTTTAATAAGGAACTCTCACCTTAGCTATTGCCTAATGCTCATGCATACTCAACCCACATATTGTGGAAATGCAGTGTTGTAAAAGGATATTTATCAAATTTGTGAGTACCTTTAATAATATTTATGTACATCCCAATCACTAATACCTGTGTGATGAGCTACACTATATTTTTCTAAAAGTATTCACTCGTCCATCCAAATCATTGCGTTTAGGTGTTCCAATCATTTCCATGCCCACACGTGTATAAAACCAAGCACCTAGGCCTGCAGAATGCCTCTACAACCATTTGTGAGTCAATGGTTACAGACCTCCAAACTTGTGGCCTTCAGATTAGCTCAAGAACAGCATAGAGAGCTTCATGGAATGGGTTTCCATGGCTGAACAGCTGCATCCAAGCCTTACATCACCAAGTGCAATGCAAAGCATCGAATGCAGCGGTGTAAAGTGCCTTCACTGGACTCTAGAGCAGTGGAGACGTGTTCTCTGGAGTGACGAATCAAGCTTCTCCATCTGGCAATCCAATGGATGAATGGGTTTCATGCTCCCAACTTGTGGGAACAGTTCAGGGACGGCCATTTCCTGTTCCAACATGATTGCGCACCAGTGCACAAACAAAGGTCCATAAAGACATGGATGAGCGAGTTTGGTGTGGTAGATCTTGAGTGACCTGCACAGAGTCCTGACCTCAACCTGATACCCACCACAGACCCCCAGGAGACCGTGAGCCAGGCCTTCTCATTCAACATCAGTGCCTGATCTCACAAATACGCTTCTGGAAGAACGGTGAATCCCTTAAACACACTCCTAAACCTTGTGGAAAACCTTCCCAGAAGAGTTGAAGTTGTTATAGCTGCAAATGGTGGGCTGACACCAAATTAAACCCTATGGATTAAGAATGGGATCTCACTCGATTTCATACGCGTGTGAAGACGGACGAGTGGATACTTTTGGCAATATAGTGTATTTTTTTAATGTACGTAAATGTGGTCTTTGGATGTTGCATTTTGTACTGTATACTCTTTGGCCTCTAGGACCACCTGCCCATCTACACTCATGGAGCATTTTATCAGCTCTGCTTACCATATAGGTACACTCTGAGTTTCTACAATTACAGATTGTAGCCCCTCTTTACTCTGTTCTTCTATAGTCAGGACATCCACGGGACCACCACAGAGCAGGTATTGTTTGATTGGTGGGTCATTCTCAGCACTGCAGTGACACTGACATGCTGGTGGTGTGTTAGTATATGTTGCGCCAGTAGGAGTGGATCAGACACAGCAGTGCTAATGGAGGTTTTAAACACTCACTGTCCGCTCTGTTTGACACACCTGCCTCATTGGTCCACCTGATCCACTCTGTTCAGCACAAACTTATTCTAACATGTCAGTGTCATTGCAGTGTTGAGAATGATCTGCCATTCAAACAGAAGGCAGATAATTCTGTGGGGGTCTTGACCATTGATAAATGGGGTAAAGTGGGGTTAACAAATTATGCACAGAAACAGATTCATCTGTAATTATAAAGCTTTAATTACAGGTGGGTGGACCTGATAAAATCAACAATACATGCAAACCATCAAGCTCAACTATGTTAATTTGAAGTCTTTTTAGTACCTTAAAGACTGATTAAATGGAAGGTGGTGGCTAATTACTTAATATATGGGCCTTTCTAACCTTCATCTAGCTTTCTCTCTCTCTCTCTCTCTTTCAGTATCTCTCATTTCTGCATTGGTCAGTGTCAGGTAGATAACATCAGGCTGTCAATCTTCCGTTATTGCCTCCCTTCCCCGTTCCTGACCTCAACTGACAGTGGCCTGTACAAGCGCATGCGCTGGAACGTGGAGCGAGTAAGAGAGACAGAGGGAGGAGAAGGAAGACAAGAAGAAAAGAAGGAAAGGGGGATGGAAGGAACACAAGTAGCAGAGGGTGCAGAAAAAGAGGAAAAGAAAGCGGAAAGGCTGGAAGGAGAGCAAGACAGCACTACAGAGTAGTGAGTGAGGCTGAGAAAGAATGGAATTGTTTCCTGGTTGATTCTCAGAGAATTTTACTTGCATCTTTCCATGCAGTGAGGCAGGAAGTAGTGTGTTGCAGGCCTAGGTAGTCAATGGCAGTGTCTCAGGTTACTGTTACAGTGCACTTCATTACCCATCTCAGACGGGGGCTGTTTTGCACACCAGGCTTTTAATGATGCCACATGTACCTAAAATATTGTACATTCTACAAGAACTAAAGGGATAACTGAACCACTTTTTCTGATGCTTGTAAAGTAAAATGGTGACAAATGCATTCACCTTTGTTGTGTCAGATGTAGTTCTGCTTGAAGAAACAAATACATTTAGTCTGACCTGCATCTCTAGTGCAGACAAAACCCTCATGAAGTGGCCATTCATAGCATATTGTTTGCTCTTAAATGATCATTCTTATTCTGAGGTTTGTTGTGAGTATAGATGTACAAGCACAGTGAGTTTTTTAAAATATAGAGCACTATATTTCAAAAAGTATCCAGACACTCCTTCTAGAGAATTCAGCTACTTTAAGTTGCACCAATAGCTGACCTACTATACTGTGTAATCTCCATAGAAAAGCATTGCCAGTAGAATGGGACACTGAGTGGAGCAGCTGCACATGACCATAAGTTCATGCCAAGTGTCAGTTAAAGGCGTAAAAGCCCCCCAGCACTGAGCCGTAGAGTAGTGGAACTGCAGTGATGGAGCTCCATCCATGAGTTGGAGTTGAGTTTGTGATTAAGAATTCATCATACATCAGTATCTGACCTCACTAATGTTCTTGTGGCTGAATGCAATCAAATCCTCACAGCATTGTTCCAACATCTATTGTAAAGCCTTCTCAGAACAGCAGAGGCTGTTACTGTAGCAAAAGGAGGGGAAACTCTATTAATACTCTTGACTTCAGAAGAATGAGTAGGTGCCTACAGACTTCTGAACATAGTGTAGATTCAGTTGTCATATTTAATGAAACATGATATTTATATTTCATAGTACACATTTGTGCTCCCAGAGGACGAAGTTAATTATGCTGTAATCCTGTAGTTATTTCCTGTGCTGCGAGGATGTTCCTGTGCTGGAGGGAGGAGATGCAGTAAGAGAAATGAGAGCAGAGGACAGAGCAGTAACGATGTGGTCTATAGGGCAATGGGTGCAGACATATCCTGATCCAGAAACTGAGGACATCTATGAGTGGTAACAGACTCAAACACAAACCCATCTCATCATTAACACAAGGAGGGGATTCATGACCGTTTCAAACTAATGATGAAACTGTTTCCTTACAATGGATCACTTGTGCAAATCCAAAATCATGAGGTTTGGCTATCTTAGATAGTCTTTTGCACAATGTGGAAGATCTTTGGCTTGTAGTGATCTCTAAACTTCTTTTACAGTCAGGCTTCTTAGGCTGAGTTTGAAATGACTTCCTGGTCCCTCTACTTTGTGCTACATCTCACTAGAAACAAGGGTTGTAAATGTCTGAACTCCGTTTGATTTAATTATGTTTCTTTAGGGAACATGCCAGTGCATCATGAAATTTCAGTGTTCACTCTAATTCGATTTAGTCAGAATATTGTGCTAGAAGAACAAAAATACTAGATACATTTAAATGAATGAACTATTTAGAAAGAAATGGAATAAAAGTAAAAAAAAAGTTTTAGCCAAAAAAAAAAAAAGTTCGTTTTATTGGGCTTCGTTCTAAAAAATTAAAACTGATAACAGTACAAAATCAACAAGAATGAACAGCCTTTAGTTGGAGTGACATGGAAAAAAATGTCACAATTGACTGTACTAATGCATTATTAGACTTGGGCTCATCCTGTGACAAACTACACCTTAATGTGCACCTGGTTCTACATAGGACATTTGATGCTTGTGTGTTTGCACTGTAGGGTTTTGTGCACGGTTCCTCAAGGTCAGTACAGGGAGCTACTGTGTCTGGGTGAGGAAGAACCTTCATCCTGCATTGCCACAGACTGCCTGCTGGAGCTGCTGTTGTCTCAGACAAGCAGCAATGCTAGAACAACTTAAGAGACTGATGTAGTGCTCTTCGGCCAGTACAGTTACATCATTTTCTCTCGTTTATAACGTTCGTTTACTTCTGTTTGTGTTATCCTTCAGTAGTGGCATAGATTTTATACAGGTGTTTTTTCCTTACTGTTTGGTTTTGGTCTATGTTTCGCTTAGGCAGTACTTGTTCTATGTACATTATTGTTTTAAAAAAGGTCACAGTTGAAATGTGAAAAAAAAAAAAAAGTAATAAAAGCCAAAAGGTCATACAGAAATCATTTTATTTCTCATTGTTGAACCAAAGATAACAGACCAGTAGTAATACCTCAAGTCTGCAAACCTTTTTCCTGATCAAAATGAGCTGCCATGGTCTGATGCCCACTTCTACAAATGGAACCAAATACAAAAATAATACGTCCCTTCATTCTAAAATAAATTACAAAAATATACATACATGGTCAGATGTACATAACTAAATTACGTTTTCCTTCATTGTGCATATTCAGTTTGAGCTCATCACAGAGTTGATGTATGGTAAAAGGACAGGCCTTTAAATCAGTTTTGATTTCTCCTTTAAGTTGCATTATTTACAGTGAACCAATAAACATGAATAGCTCTTATGCTTTACATACAATATAGTATGCAAGCCTGATGACAGTCATACTATGAAAATGATATTCCAAGAACAGTTAAGATAACAGCAAGACAGTGTTGGTCTGAATATACCTGGAATTGTGTTCCTCCCTGATTGTAGTGTACAATGACGAACCTTTTATTTTCTACATAAAAAGTCTTTCAGATTGAAAAGAATGTCTAAAATACCTAAAAAGCCTGAAAAAAAGTATATATTCTGCAAATTAAATAATCTACTTATGTGCATCTACATACCAGTTATGAAAAGTAATCTTGCTACAATGCACATTAAAGGACTAACATTT